>NW_024712309.1:347500-522500 GCF_018991925.1 Homarus americanus
TGTGGTTTGTTGTTGTTGTTGTTGTTAGCATTCTTCCTCTCTCCTTTTCCATCTATTTCTCTTTCCTTCTTTGCCATTCCTTCTTATCTCCCACTCCCTCTCTAGTCATTCCCCGACTCTGTTTCTCTATGTTTGTTGCCTAAATGTCTATCTTTCTTTCCCCTTCCCTTTACTATATTTTTGTTTATCTCTCTTTCTCTCTCTCTTTTTTTATGTATTGAGTCATTATATCTCAATTTCTACATGATTTTATACATCTCTCTCTCTCTCTCTCTCTCTCTCTCTCTTTCTTTCCCTGTCTGTCTTAGCCTCTTTCTCTCGCACGCCAACCAACCACCACACGAACATTCTTTCCCACTCAGTACATTTGTTTTGGTTTGGTGAGTAGAATGACGCAATAGATCTCACCAAGGAGTTTTGACTCGTCTGTAGTGTCTGTCAATCTGTCTGTCTCTTAATTCCCCATACTAGTGATCAGTTGTTCCGAATAGTTGGTCTATACACTGAACATACACAAAGGCGAATCCTTTATATTCTCCTAAACCTGACTCCAAGGACTCTCTCATCTACCTTAGAGTCCTAGTGAAGTTTCAACATGTTTTGGATGCTAACTCTTTATCCTATATATTTTTGTCGTTGATCCTGTGATTCGCCCAGATACGGTCTCCCACGCCCAGAGAAGAGGAAAAATATTCATATGACATGCCTTTCAAAATTCGTCCGACTGATCTGAAATCGTCAGTGCGGGCTCACTGGATGTAATGCTGGCAATATTGAGTCATTAAGCTGTATGAAATATATAGTATCAGGGGAGTTTGCAGCGAATGGGAGTAAATTTAGTCTCAGTGAATATCAGAATCAGAACATTTAGGTTTATTTAACGCCGCTATAACTTTACACATCCCAGAACATGGCAGCGATATATTTATGGAATTGCTCGCGCCGTCTGGTCCCTGTCTTAATCCTCAGTGTGAGCTCAGTAACTCATGAATAAATGGATTGAATTTTCTTGAAACTTGGTCGGTGACGTAGGTGCTGCTGAGAGCTCTGAGGAGTTTGATAATAGGCATAATCCGATTATGTTAACCGAGGGATTTTACGACGTCTGTGATATGTGGCGCGTTCATATTTCTACCTACATGCGTCAGTAGCTCTATGAATACCAACCCTGACTAACTTACTAGAAGGAGTTTTTTGCTATCCCACCATGACCTCGTCTAGTCTGACACCATCCAGCACCCTCCCTCACTCCCTCCCAACCGCCAGCTCAGATTCAGCTCAACCTTGTTTATAAGCTGGTATTAGGAGTGGTAACATGAGCAGGGTACAGAGCTTGCAAATAGTTCTGCCTCTTAGTGAACTAACGAGGTGGTGTATCAGGACTGAGGTCAGCGTACTCTACATGTCTTGGGCCACTCTGCCGTCATCAATATACCTGTCTGTCTAGTTGTTTTTGTACGTACATCTTGATGGCTCCTGCTTATTTCGAATTTCTCAAGACTTTGCAACTAAAAGACAGTGTGACCAGACACTAGAGCTAATTCATTCACCTCTTCCTTTCATTCATTATGAGTCATTCTTTATACTCACCGATTTAACGCCTAATGCTCGTTTCCCTTCCATATCTCATTGTTGTGTTTTTTTTTTATTCTTCCCATCCTATTTGCACAACATTCTGCTCTCAAACACGATATTTCAGAGTCTCTTGAAATATACCATTTTCACTAATGTGACAGACGCGTTACATAGAGATATATATATTGCCGTAAAATAAAGAAATACATAATAAGAGAGAAAGAGAGCCACAGAGAGCTCTCACCTCTCTCTCATGCCTCACAGAACAAAATTATATTCCACGTCTCAGGACATAACTTGAACACCAATAAAGATAACGTCAGTGAACACCGCGGCCACAGTGTTATGTGGGTCGTGTGTAACTGCACCACCCTCGTCTCCTCAAGCCTGTCTCAGGTAATGTCCTGGGGGGAAAACGTGTTACCTAAAATGATTTTTAATGAATTTACATATAAGATCCAAGTTTCATTACCTGGTATAAACGATTAGTCTTAAAACGATATGAGTTTTGAATATATTGTGACGGGTTTTATCAAGATTCATTAAACCTGAAGGTGCATATATATTCTGTACACATGTTGTGGCAGACTCGCATAACCGAGGTAATATTACAATAATTTTCGTTTTCTTTTAAGAAATACTGAGATCATATAAATATTCATATATCTATTACTAACACTATGATTAAATTAACCGATTCCTTTATCAGTACACTGTATCTTGACCTGACCTGACCTGACCTGACCTGACCTGACCTGACCTGCGTTTGTCATCTACAGTGACACTAATGACTAGATTGTTTTCTCATTTCTACTAATGGAATTATTTTTTTATCATCACCGTAATATCACTTATTCTCAGCTAAATCATTGTTGTTGTAATATATATATATATATATATATATATATATATATATATATATATATATATATATATATATATATATTATATATATATATTATTGATTCATCAGCCAGCAGCATCAGGAACTAAGCGAAGGTAACAGACAGATATTCGCTAATAATATTGTTCTCATCGTACCAAACTCTCCATCCGACTGGCCCGTAATTGGCCTTATTTGTGCCAGATAATGATCCTCATAATTAGACCAGGCCTAATTAGGGTGATTAGTCTCCTCGTCGCGACAGTTCTCGCTAATTACAATAAAAAATGTCACATCTCATTAACCAGGACAAAACGGTCACTTTTCACTGATAATAATAATAACAAAAAGTGGGTGTTTTTGTGCTGGCCACCTGACCTCACCCTTGGTGTGAGTGACTCCTGACGTGCAGTTCGTTATGGGTGACTATCACATTAACTTTATAATGGGGATGGTTTAGCCGGGTCACTGTTTGACCTTTTGAGGAGAGGGGTTTAGTCTTCTGAGGACACCGGTTTTAACCTTTGAGGAGAATGATTTGATGTGATGCCGATTTAACAGTTTTAGGATTATGGTAAACGGATTATTAACCTCAAATATTGACCATTTTCGACTATTACTACAATGTATACCCTCGACCTGAACCTTCAAACTGTGAGTCAATTCTTAAAGTTTTCTACGTCACTCAACTGCCACCAAAATATTTATGTCACCGAAACAGCTGAGAAACTTTTGGTTTGGACTGAAAATCACACACACACACACACACACACACACACACACACACACACACACACACACACACACACACACACACACACACACACACACACACACACACACACACACACACACACACACACACACACACACACACACACACACACACACACACACACACACACACACACACACACACACACACACACACACACACACACACACACACACACACACACACACACACACACACACACACACACACACACACACACACACACACACACACACACACACACACACACACACACACACACACACACACACACACACACACACACACACACACACACACACACAACACACACACACACACACACACACACACACACACACACACACACACACACACACACACACACACACACACACACACACACACACACACACACACACACACACACACACACACACACACACACACACACACACACACACACACACACACACACACACACACACACACACACACACACACACACACACACACACACACACACACACACACACACACACACACACACACACACACACACACACACACACACACACACACACACACACACACACACACACACACACACACACACACACACACACACACACACACACACACACACACACACACACACACACACACACACACACACACACACACACACACACACACACACACACACACACACACACACACACACACACACACACACACACACACACACACACACACACACACACACACACACACACACACACACACACACACACACACACACACACACACACACACACACACACACACACACACACACACACACACACACACACACACACACACACACACACACACACACACACACACACACACACACACACACACACACACACACACACACACACACACACACACACACACACACACACACACACACATGACAAATCAATGAGAGTCGAAAAGGTTGATGCAATATAAATCTGAGCGTCGTTATTAAACCACAACCAGTATTTTTTGACTCCCCATCACCTGTAATCTCTGTCTAACACAACATTATGTACACGGCGACAGAGATATAAGGACGGTGAGATAGGAAAAGAAAACTTGCTTAATAATTATAGACAGCGTTAAACTGCATTGGACTACTATAGAAATTCAATAAAGAAAGGAATAGAGGGAAAAGGAGATAAATTAAGATAGATAAAATCATAGATAAATGTAGGATGAGAGAGACAGTGTGTGAGAGAGAGAGAGAGAGAGAGAGAGAGAGAGAGAGAGAGAGATAAGGAAAATGAGTGCGGACAGACTGACAGACACAGTAAGAACAACCCTCATATAGACAGACAGGCAACAGACAGATGGGCAACAAAGAGACAGAGAGACAGACAGGAAAATGTATATCGTTACAACTGCTGCTGGCATCATTAAGTTCGTGTGCGAGAAAATAAAACCCAATTTCTGTTAACATGATAGAATTAGAACTCCCAAAGCTGCCAGGTAATCAAGAGGACCAGAATATCTAAGGCTTGAGAAACTGAACGGTTCTTTAGATAATTAAAAAGGTCTGGGACTCAAGATGATAAGTAATGTTCATAACTCTTGATGTAAACTTGCACTTGACTGGTTAATTAAAGCTACAGCGTTATGATAATCTCCCAAAATAGTCTCGCAATTACTCTGATAGTTTAAGTCATGTTGATTAGGTTAGGTTAGGTTAGGTTAGGTTAGGTTAGGTTAGGTAACAAAAAGGGAGTGGAGGATTTTTTTTTTATCGGGTCAACATTGCACACTCCCTGACAGGTTGTAGGTATTGATTAAACTCCGGGTAGAGTGAAGTCTGGAGAATTGATTAGCAACGTGATGTTACGTTGACTGGAGCCAATATTCCATATTTTCTGTTATATTGCTGAAGTTAGTGGAAAACATTGACAGTTTGGAAAAATAACAACTGTTTGATGATATTATTAGCAAAGTTCACCATTGTTCGATTTCCGACTATTACTGCAATTTAAATGTTTAGAAAAGAACGAGTTCAAGGAAATTTATGATATTTTTAGTTGAAATAATTTTTATCCTACTTTTATACTTCCTAATATATGCTATGGAAGTCTACAAAAACAGCCGCCATGAGATATAAACGGCAGCTGCATTACATTGGTCAGTATGAACACAATTTACAACGTATAGTTCAGCATTGTATAATTTGGCAAAGCGTTAATGAGCAAGAAGCTAGACCAATCAGAGAGGCGTATGGTGTGATTATAATATTAATATGCAGTTTCTGACACTCCGACACCTTTGTTTCCTTTGACGCCCCAATCAGCTGAGTTTATTGAATGTTGTGTGTTAATCAAACAACTCTCGCACAAAAACTCACTACCTGCTGAAGTAATTAACCTTTGATGTTGGTGATCACCTGTGTGTCGTAATTATTTGTTTTATCTTATTTGCCTCTAATTGTACAGATTCATAATATCAGTACCTTTTTTTTCCCGTAATTTGTTTTTCGACAGTGACTTTACTTCACTTCCTTACATAAATACCCTGTTTATTAGAGTTCATTAAATCTTGTATTCCAAATTTATTATCATTATTATTATCAAAGTATTGTTGAAATTACCAGCTGTCTTGTACGATTATACTTTATATATTATTATTTCCTTTGTTTTTATGAGTTCCTTTTCTAACATAAATTTCCCCGTTTATATTGTTTTTATCTTGTTTTCGTGTTTTATCGTCTCATACGATTTGTTCATAACACATCAACTACCTATTACACATTATTCTCCCATATACCATGTCTTAACACTCTCTCATATGACCTCATTCCCCTTTCACTTACTGCCATCTCCCGTGCCTCATAAGTGCCAGTGACCTCATTAACCTGGCACCGTCAAGCTGAAGGATATTAAATATTCTTTCCAAGGCCAACACTTCTTAAAGACTCACTCGGATTTTTTTTTTCGAAAGATATTTAGTTACTCGAGACCCAAGGTATTTTTGACGTCATTTTGAAATCCATGTTACGTGTCTGTACGAATTTTAATATTACGGTCCTATTTTTTTTTTTTACAAGGTAGCAATAAAAATAAATTATATAGTGCGGAATAGAGTCTTGGTGTAATTTACCATAACTCAAGTGACAGATAGACTCAACACATCATCTTCAATTAGGAAGAAATTGCAGGTAGGAGCCTTTAAGAATCTACAGTAGACTCAGAGGTACTCCCAAAGCTCAGGGAAGTTGTTTTTGTTCATCTCGCTTTACACAATGTTGTTTACACTACCGTAGTTAAACATCACGTTCGGTTTTGTCGAATACTGTTCATTACTCAACGACTGTATATTTGATTCATCACCAAATAAGACTTTTTAGCTACATCTGTAATAATATAACTTGGTAATTATTCTAATGCATGAATTTTTTTTTACGGGGATTAACCCACACGGGCACATGTCAGTGACCCACATCAGGGCCTGGGGGGCGAAAATATAATAATAATAATAATAATAATAATAATAATAATAATAATAATAATAATAATAATAATAATAATAATAATAATAATAATAATAATAATAATAATAATAATAATAATAATAAATAAATACAAAAAAATAAATCAAGAATGAGAAACGATATAC
This sequence comes from Homarus americanus, assembly GCF_018991925.1. Lineage (NCBI taxonomy): Eukaryota > Metazoa > Arthropoda > Malacostraca > Decapoda > Nephropidae > Homarus > Homarus americanus. Next base: position 354,379 of record NW_024712309.1, read on the forward strand.
TGTAAATTATGTATGTTGTGTTGTCAATAGTAAGAGAAACAATTGAGACCCTGCAATTGTGTGTAAATGAGGCAGAAAGTCAGATCAGCAACTTGTGACTTGGTCACAATTTTCATGATGCCATATGGCAGCAGGGTCTACCATTAGACAACACATTATGCTTCCAATATCTTCCCAGGCAGTAGTACCTCCCTGTTTGGTAGCTGCCTAATACCTACTACCTGTATTTTGATGACGTGTAACAATAGAGATAATATTATTTGGTAAGTATACAAACGCCATTTAGATATTACCTTGATCAGATACAACAATAATATAAATTAGATTTACCTGTTCCCTTAATGTAATTTAACTTTTTCATATACGCGACTTCAAAATTGTTACAACTGTTGTGTAGAAAGTACTTAATGACCTACTGGCTTAATATTACTGCAGTATTAGTATTATAATTATTGATAGTAGTAGTAGTAGTAGTAGTAGTACAGTAGTAGTACAATATACAGTCATTGCATAGTTTAATTAATTATAATACACATTAGCCTCTGATTAACAGAATTACATATTACGCAATCATTGGCTGGAGGAACACCAGAAAAATTATGATGTGTCAGCAACATATCACCTCACCCTCTGATTGGCTGGTGATGCCAGCTACCTCTTTTCTATTGAGCAAGAGACGAAGTAACAATTCGATTGGGTGGCAAAAATCAATTAACGCTCTGATTGGGTGACAACATATCAATAAACTCTCTTATTGAATAAAATCATGTAACGAGGCTTTATTATTGGCTGAGAGGTTATGATTGGTTCAGATCATGTTAAAAATTCTGTGATAGGCTGAGACCGCGACAGTAATCTTGTTATTGGGTGGAAGGATTAGGGCGAGTCAAGCCAATGAGATAAGGAGGTGGATGCCGTAAATAAGGCGATACAACACTGACAACGAAAGTGGCTTGAAGGTAGAGCTATAGAGAGCGAGAATCACATACAATGACTTTCTTAAAAACTGGGGAATGACTGTGGAAGAAGAAAGAAAATGAAGAAAAGAAGATTAATTATAAGAGGTGTTGAAGAAGAGAAGGGAAGAAAGGAAGAAAAAGACTTATAACTTCAACAGCATTTACAGTCGATGGCATAATAATAATAATAATAATAATAATAATTAGAATAATAATAATTTGCACTACTACTAATGCTAGCAATTATAATACTAAAAATTCCCTTGGACTTAAAGCTTTCAGTTAATTATTATCATGTAAAAACTAGAAACAAATGTTGAATTGTCTTACATCAGATATTAAAAAAATAATATTATATTAATATTCCTCTGGCTATAACCGTACCCCACCCTTCCAATAAATAAATAGAGTGTTAAGAATATATAAGTATACCATTATATAATCATAGTTTCATATATCACCATTCAAATAAATATAATCAATTCTATGCAAAACTCTTCATCATAAAGTACTTCGCTTGTGGTCCACTTTAAAACACAATCAATAGAGTTGGCCACACAAAAGCTAATCAGTATTCACAATAGGCTGGCGGCAGTGTCGTAACAATGAGAGACACTTAACACATTGCCACAAAAAAATAAATTACATAATCCATTCTTGTACCAACAAAGACCATAATGGTTCACTGGCTTAAATGATACAAATCTTTATTACTTAAGTTTGTCATTGTTGATCTCGGCACCGGAGGGAGGAAGAGAAGGTATTATGATCGTGTGTGTGTGTGTGTGTGTGTGTGTGTGTGTGTGTGTGTGTGTGTGTGTGTGTGTGTGTAAGACGCGGCTACATAACGATGAAGATTAGTAAAGTAGAGCACGTGATCTAATCCACCCAATCATAACCTGATGAGCTCCAGTCATAGTGCATTTTCCAATCTTCAAACAGCCCAATGTACAGGCGTTCTAATCATCAGCCTTCCCAATCTTCAGGCTTCCCAATCCCCAGACTTCCCAATTTTCAGGCTTCCCATACCCCAGGCGTCCTAATCCTCAAGTAAATCCAATCATTCTAGTTAAATTATATTACTCTGTTATGTTGGGGCGTCAAATTAGATTAAGTATCACAGATGACCATCCACCCTTACTGATAAACATGTTCATATACCCCATAACAACACCCTGTAGAACCCTGTGCACTAGGGCTCTTTAATCTATGTTACTATAGTATAGATTTATTACACCAGCTTCATCACCCCCTTATGTGACCTGGTTCAGTTTAACAGTGAAGTGAAATCCATTCTATTCTAAGGTGAGATATATAACAGAATATCACCTTAGAATAGAAGTTATAAATAGACTGCTGAGTGTATCGTTATTGAGTGTTAGGAGAGAGAGAGAGAGAGAGAGAGAGAGAGAGAGAGAGAGAGAGAGAGAGAGAGAGAGAGAGAGAGAGAGAGAGAGAGAGAGAGAGAGAGAGAGAGAGAGAGAGAGAGAGAGAGAGAGAGAGAGAGAGAGAGAGAGAGAGAGAAAAAAAAAAGAAAAAGTGAGAATGAAGCTAGCGAGACACAGCTCACAGACAAAAAAAAACAAAAAAAAAACAATGACTCACCAAAACACGATATGAAAAAGTAAAACACACTCGCTCGCCTGTTTCAAGCACACACACTTCAATAAGTATATGAGAAAACACTAAAGCATCATAATACCAAGCGTCTCTACAAATACCCCTGCCTCGTATGATACCCAATAGAATTTAATATTACTGTGAGCTGGGGAAATGCAGACATACACATATACATACACATATACATACATACCCATACACGCGCGCACTCACGTATCAAGAGTTGAGAATAAAAGTTCCACGTTTGTAGTTAACTTGGGGCATCGCTACTTCCACGGGTATTGACGAATTTTTATTTGAGTCGGTATTCATGAACACCGTGGAATCTGTGTTTTGATTTTATTAAACTCACTTGATCGTGGTTGGGTCGTGTGTGTGTGTGTGTGTGTGTGTGTGTGTGTGTGTGTGTGTGTGTGTGTGTGTGTGTGTGTGTGTGTGTGTGTGTGTGTGTGTGTGCGTGTGTGTGTACAAATCTGAGGGATAATGAGTGATAAGCAGCAGAATATAATTATCTAGACCTCTCTTCACCACCAAAAACTTATTAATTCTCATTCAAAAAGATACAAGTGAAAGAAATAACCAATTATCACACACACCAGCCCAGTCACCCACCCACACACACACACACCAAGAGATTAAACTAAAATACTGTCTAAAAATAAATATAAAAACCTAATTCGAATCAGAAATATTTGGTCTCAAAGCAATTGACCAATTATATACATAGTTGGGATCAAAATATATATATATATATATAAAGCTTCGAATCCCTAAAATCCGGTTGCAAAATCAGTAAATGGAAAATATCAAAAGAATCGAATCCCCTGTCCACAAAACGAGTGGATCCCCTGTAACGACGCTATAGAGGGGGAGGCGGCGGGCTCAGGCGGGCTATAAAGGGGAATACGATCCTAATTAAACCATCAACAAGGGATTTGACGATTTTCATGTAGTTTAGCAGATATTTCTGTGTCTATTGTACAGTACATTACCTAAAAGTCTGTTTTTAATGTAATATATGTCTGTCTAAGAATTTCCAGCTTAAGATCGCATTTTTGTCTACTTTTTACCATTTGTTTGCTGTCTTTGAGCTGAGAGATAAGTCACGAGTCTTAAATTATTTTTAATACACAGCTAAATATTTAATGTTTGTCTCTGTGTTTAGTGGTAACAAGAATAAATATACTACTGCTACTACTAAGTTTATTTTTTTTTCATGGCCTCCATCCTCCCCTAATAGCCATACATTCGCCACCATTTTGTTACCTTAAAATTAAATATCCTAATACATAAGTAGCTATCCTATCTGTGTTGAGTTAGTTGAGCCGCAGATCTATGCGGCATTCAGTGACTGTTGCCTCATAGTCAATATCTGCAACTGTTGGGGCAGATGCTCTCGTTCCCCTGAGGCAAAGCAAAGCCGACATAAGGAGAGAGGATAGTCGACATCTCATCCAGGCTGTAACATAAGTTCTGGGCTGCTGCTTCTGTTCGATAGCACCTCCGCGAGTCTGGCGCAGAAGCATCTTGCACTTGGTCCCATCCCACCAGAGGTTGTGAACACTAGAGGAGTGAAGCTGCCTTGGTCAACGTTCTGAATTCTCTCCCCATATGCCCTTATCTTGTCATTCTCGTTCCTCCTGTGTGCAGCATCAAGAGCTAAGTTACGGTGACATGCAGCCATGGGATAAAAAATCCTGATGTCCCAGCGTCTAGAATCTTCGAGCACTGACGTCAACACGGGCTTTGTTGGATGTGTTTGAAGTCCTATTTTGGAAATTCTCACCGTCCAATAGAAGGAGAGTCGGTTCTACCCTGACATCACGGCAGATTTCCTTCAACATGTTTGCTGTGAGATCCTTACTTCGTCATGCCTCATGCATATGAAACCCACTTTCTTGCACACCATGGTGTGATGGACGTCATAGGAAGAGCGACACATGCATTGGGAGGGCAAACCTTCTACTGGCCTACCGTACCTTAGAGCAATGGCATCTGTAAATTCTTGTTTATTGAGACTGAAACCATTTGCCCATATCGGTAAAGTAGTTAACCAGTTCGAGGCGCCCACCTCCTGCGCTTTTGCTACTTTTTTCAAATTCTCTGGTACTTGCAGCAACAGTTGCTGCAACTTATCACTTTGGCCATGCTGTCGTTCAGTTGTAATGGACCTTTGAATCTTGTTTACTTCATTGGTATCCACCTACCCTGTTGCGTTCTGAGCTATTATGTGGTCAGTGAGGGCTGCCGTGAGCTTAACTGAGTTTTGATGTTCGGTGGCAGCAATCTCCTCTGGATTGGTCAATCCCATTCCTCCCAGTCTCGGTGGTAGTGCAAGGAGTGATCTTTCTGCTGGGGTTAAGTGAGGGTGTTTCACTAATTTGGGAATGAAATTAACGCTGATAGCTTCTTCCAGAGGGTGAAGGAGGGGTCCGATATCAGGGATAGTGCGCATCAGGTAGGTCCAGCGATGCTTGTCTCCATGGGTGAATGCTGCAAAAGCCGCATGTGGCTCTTTGTTAGCAATCTCAGACAGAGCTTGGATTTCCCTAACCCACTCATTCACTTTCCCGTTACGTACTCGGTCATGAAGTCCATCGTGCCGATTACTGCACCTAGGTGTCTTTGGCCATCCTTTGTTATTTTAACCTCACTTCCACCGAACACCTCCATTGTCCGTTCATAGTGTTCTGGCTTCACAATGAGGAAAGACTTGCTGGCGTTTGGGTGGTACCCTATTTGTGGACCTCGTGATGTTACCAGGTCCCACCACATTTTGATGTCCTCCACTTTTCCTGCTCCTGTTAGGTCGTCTGTGTACGCTACTTGCTTGACCTCAGTTGTTTCAAATTTTATTGTGTGTTGGAGCACTGATAGGCCTATTGCATACATTACCTTTGCAACAGGGTCCCCCTGCGTTGTTCCCTCGGTTGACTGTATGATGGTATCACCTCTTCGAGCCTTGTTGTTTACTATATAGAGGTCTGATGGACTCCTATAGGAGTTTTCAACATACATAGCAAAGCTTAGACACTTGATCTTGATATTGTGCAGTGTGGCCTTGCGGTTAAGTATGTTGAATGCATTTGAAGCGTCCACCAGGAGAACGGCCTCACAATAACGCTGCTCAAATATCGCTCTCATGGCGTAAATGGCAGGCTCCCTGCTGCTGCCCTGACATCATCCTTTACTACCTCCGTTATGCATTTTCCGATGATCCGCCTCAGCACTTCCCCCACCCCTATAGGCCTACATCCTGGATTCTTATCCAAGGGAATGAGGCGGCAGGCCGTCAGAGCATGGAGGTGTTGGCAGCACGAGGATGCAAGCTTTCTTGCAAGGACGGCAATGGCAGTGCAGAGATCACTTGCTATGGGGCCAAACTTGTTAGTGCTGAAGATGACTCTCCAACCGTTTGCATCCAGATCTGAGGGGCCGGCCCCTCCCCGAGTCTTCAGTGCCTTTTTCCACACCATCCCTCCTCTTATTTTCTCGAACAGGACTGCATTTTCTTCTACTACTACTACCACAAATGATAATAATAATAATAATAACAATAATAATAATAATACAATTACAACGCCAACACTTCACCCTAGTGAGAAGAGATACGCATCCTCTCTTCCTCCCAAAGTCAAGTATTAGGACCTCGCACACACACACGCGCGCACACACGCGCACACGCACACACACACACACACACTTTTCTTCTGAATGTTTATCTGTCTGTCATTTTCTTTTCTCTTTTCTTTATTGTATCAGGTTTCCTCTTAATTCATTTCCTTGCTCTCTTTCTTCTTTAGAATCCTTTCACTCTTGTCCCCTTTTCTGGTACTCTCATTTTCCTCTTTATCTTTTCTCCTCTTCCTCTCTCATCCCTATCTGTTTCCCTTGTCCCTTCCCATCTACCTTCAAACCTCCCTCTTTTTCTTACCCTGCATTTTCATCTTTTCCCTCCTTTCCCTATCTCATCTCTCTTTCTCCTTTCTCCTTTCTCCTTCTATTCTGCTTATTTTCTACCCCTCTCTCCCTAATCCTGCCTTCTCCTTACCTATTTCCTCCCCATCTTCAATTTTTCTCTCCCTTTCTTCTCTTCTCTTACGCTCTCTTTCCACCTAACTCCCACTCATCCTCTCCTTCCTCTCTCCCTCTCCCTCTCACCTCCCGTCATTTAGGCACGAACTGAATACATTATTTGGTTTTGCATGTGCGTGTTAAGCCATAAACCATTTATATATGCAGAGGCAGATCCATGCAAGACATCTGACCTGAAATAAACTTCATAAATTAAAGTTTTATATCAAGCAGTAAAGTGCATCTCTACTCACTGGCTTCACGTGGCACCATCCACCTCAATCCCGCTGATGGTGGTTGAGATGAAAGTTGATTGAAATGGTGGTTTTTGGTGATTGAATAATGGTTTGTTTGGCGACGGGGTTGACAGGAATGAAAAATCTGGTAAGAGGGAATTGAGAATAATGGAAAGTATGACGTTTGAGAAAAAGTAATGGAAGTTTTGGATAGAGAGTGATAAGAAAGTTGAAATTAATTAAAGCTTTAGGGTAGGAGTTGAAACTTTTTGGAAAATTAGATCATTGAGTTAAAAGTAATGGAAACTTTTGATACTGAGTTGAATGTTGAAAAGTTTTAGTGATTGAGGTGAAAGTAATGGAAATTTTGGTGATACAGTAAACGGTGGTGAAAGTTCTGGGAGCCTATTATCTCTTCAGTGGTTTCATCATTGGTAAATGGAAGTAATAGAACTTTTGTCATCTCTCTCTCTCTCTCTCTCTCTCTCTCTCTCTCTCTCTCTCTCTCTCTCTCTCCACTTTCCTCTCTTCACTTTCTATCCATCCTCTCCTCCTTCTCTCCTCAATGGCTGCTGTGGGAGTCTTCTGGGTGCCGCCCCCCACTTACTATGATTAGGTGTCGAAGGCTAAATTGATAACCCTGTCAACGGTGCTGGTCCGCTAAGTGCTCCCAGAGATACCACCAAAAAGTGAGAGGGTGAAAAAAAAAATCTTTTCTGCTTAGTAAAAAAAATAAAAGTGTCTGTTTCAAAGTGTTTCCGAAGACACCAGCGGGGAAAAAATGGGAGAAAAAAAGGATTTTCTTCTTTGTGAAAATATCCTTTGAGAGCGTTCTACTGTATATCAAACATACACATTTCTCTTTGATAATTTTCTGTCCTATTTTTTTTCTTAATTTGCTGTTGTTTTCTGGTAATAAAAGATCTCCACGAATATTAGATTATTACACTTTTTCCTTCTCATGATACTTTTAGTTGGTTGATTGTTGGTAAAATTGAATTGAAACAGTTTATTTAGCCAGAAAAATACAAATACAGAGTGAATAATAATAACATTATTAACATGACTGAGCCAGTTGAGAACCTGAGCTCTCTTTGAGGCACCTGATATATACTATACATTTATCTCAAGGAAGTATTACGTAACATTTAGTATCATCTGGAATAGTACAATAGCCTGGTGGTAATAAGTACATCTCAGTGTTACCACTGTTATCACTTCAATATTTATTTATTTTATTTATTTATTATTATTATTTTTATTTATTTATATATATATATAGATTCATATGCACATGCATATACATATATACATACATATATACATATATATACATATATACACATACACACATACATATAAATTACAGTGGAATTGAAAAACCCAAGTATAATGGGGAAGCAGTACAACATGGGTTGTACAGTATTAAGGTTGAACAAGAGGACAGAGCTGTCAGGATTATGTCTAGTTGGCAATTATGTTTATTGCAATGGTAATTACTTATTTATTACATGATAATTTCCGATAAAGCGGTTTTGATGGTACAATAAAAGCAGGTACTGTAAATATAGCAAGTGTTACAAGAAATATAAAGGGAGCGTAGTCTTTGCTCGGATGGGTGGAGATAAGTTGTTCCACACCTTCACACCGTGATATTTTATGGAGGTCTGGGACTGAGAGGAGCGCATGGGGGGTGGTCTTAGTAGCTCTGAGTGCCTTAAGTTGTATCTCTGATTATTCCGGAACTGGAAATAATTATTGTCAAGCAAGTGATTGATAGATTTGTAAACAAAGAGGGCACAGCGGTAGGTGTTAATATCTCTGAATTTTAAAAATTTCAATATCGCAAATTTTTCGTTTGTGATCTATTTTTTTTCAAGTAGGTCATTGTCCGTACAACTCTCTTTTGTGCAGTAACCAGAGATTGTGTTTTTGAAGAGCCAGAGGCCCCCCATAGTGTGTGACAGTGTATCAGGTGTTGGTAAACAAGATCATGATAGATTTCTTTCATTGCTGTGAGAGTGACTGTCGAGTGTGATACATGATACCGCACTGTTTATCGATTTTACTGTGAATGGCTTGTATGTGGTTTCTCGAGTTAAGTTTCTCATCAACAATAACTCCGAGGAATTTTGTATTTTGTTCGTGTTTGAGGACTGTATTACCAAGGCACAGGGGGTCCAGGTCTAGGGGTAAGTTTTTCCTTCTGTGAAAGATCGTGTAGTGAGTTTTCTCAAGGTTTAAGGTCAGTTTATTACGTATTACCCAGGTCCCGACTTTAGTCAATTCAGTGTTCATAGAGATTACTATCGTCTGCAAATAAGTTGTATTTTATGAGTGGGCTGGCGTGGACTATGTCGTTTATGTACAACAAAAACAGTACTGGACCGAGAATGGAACCTTGGGGGACTCCATACAAGTTTGGCGAGGAGTCAGATTGGTGGTTATTATAGCAGACTCACCTGAGGCCTACACACAAAGAACAATAGATAACATTCAAAGGTTCGGAATTATTACATACTGTAAAGAAAATATTTTCTTTACAAATTAAAACTAAAACATGAAAGTCTTTAAGAATTTTCCGTCCCTGCGCCCACTCTCACTTATGAGATTCTATCTTCGTAATTGATGGCCGAAATAAAATCGCTTTTGAGCTAACTAAGGTTAATTAGGAAATGCTCTCTAACTCGCGCAATTCCATTTTGGTATTTGCGAGGTTAAAAATTCACAAACGATTATTCCTTTAATGACTTCTTCGTTACCTGGGGCACACAATAATGACCGCGGTAATTAAGAAACCCAAATGAAGATAACTTTAGTAAATTGAAAACAATAGAGAGGAACAATATAAAGAACATAATGATAATTCTTGGCGATTATTGAGAATTGATTAGATAATAATGAAAAAATGCTCCAGAATGTGATAAATATAAGATGACAATTTATTAAAATGATGTTGAAGAAATGTTGGATCAAGAATGTGGTGCGAGTACTAAAAATGATTTACATCCAGAGGAGAAAATAATGTTAGATGTTGGGGTAGTGTTTGGTGATGTTGAATGTAGTCAGGTAAATGATGAGGATAGTTGGAAGAATATTAGATGTTAGGTAATATTAAAGAGGATGTTAATTGTGTTTACAGCAAATCACAGAGTTGTTGAAAAATGTTAAACAATAGTGGAAATGAGTTGGATATTATCTTCTACCTGAACATTAACACATACCTGGACATTTTCTCTCACCTGACCATTAATTACATTTCGATACATTATCTCACCTGGTCACTATCTCTCACCTGGACACTAATTACACTGAGACACTTTCTCACATCTGGTCACTATCTCTCACCTAGACACTAATTACACTGAGACACTTTCTCAGACCTGGCCACTGTCTCTCACCTGGACACTAATTACACTTTCTCACACCTTACCACTATCACATTGGTAAACATTAATTATTATTTTTTATCTTCTCTTACCTTTTTTAATTACTCCTCGTGCCTTTCATACACCTGGTGGTGTTATTTGTTCAAGACAATGAAAACTTCCTGGCTGCGAGGAGGACTGAGCTAATACCTGTATGTGGCTAATACCTCTCCCAGGTGTATTAGGTAAGCTATTTCTGCCCAGCGTCCAATATGGCTCAGAAGATAGGACTTAGTTTGGCAAAATAATATTATTAAATCTCTCTCTCTCTCTCTCGTCAAATACAGTATCTGATCATCAACTATATTCCATGGTCACTCAGTCAACTTGTTGGTCGTAAATTATACACAACTGTAACACTTAACCCCCCAACTCCCGTCCTTGTTTACCAACTCGGTTTATAAATCATCTGTACTCAATTTACCGTTCGACAGTCTGCTAGTTCAACGTCACATCTACTCAGTCACTAAATTTACTGACTAATCGCCCCACCTAGTTCATTGGCAAATAACTTTTCGTCATTAATCGCCAACTATATTCTCCGGTTTGTCTCATATCAGCACTGGTGTCGTGGCATGTCATGTGTGAGGGGTAAAGTCTGCAGGTACTTTCCTAATTTAAAGGTGAAGGAAGGTTAAGTCTTTCTCAGAATTTAAGAGGGTGTCTCTCAGTGACTTCGTATCATAAGAGGGGCGGAGAAATATAATTCCTTGTGTAAATTAAAGTAGAAATGTATTTTTAAGTTCTTTAAGACAATGTGAGATGAAACCTTTGTTAAGAGTTTTATACCGTTGATTCTTGTTTCGTATTTTCAAGGACTTGGGGGAAATGGACATTCCTATGTGTGTGTGTGTGTGTGTGTGTGTGTGTGTGTGTGTGTAATAATAAAAATAACAATAATAATAATAATAATAAAAATAAAAATAATAATAATAATAATAATAATAATTAACGGTTTATTGAAAAAGTTCTGCAGCTCGAAGGTTGAAAATATACATTAGACAAAAATAACTTATTACATAACAAAAGCTTTCATTACTGAAAGGAGAAGGAACAATGATTGAACATACAAATTATTATAGTTTACAGTTGATGGCCCGGGCCTGGGCTGGTCATTGAGACACCGGGTGGTGTAGTGTTCATGTGGTGCAGTAACTCGTCCTCGGGTGTTGATATGAAGGACCTCACGTGGTCATGGAGGCACCGGGTGGTGTGGTGTTCACGTGGTGCAGTAACTCGTCCTCGGGTGTTGATATGAAGGACCTCACGTGGTCATGGAGACATCGGGTGGTGTGGTGTTCACGTAGTGCAGTAACTCGTCCTCGGGTGTTGATATGAAGGACCTCACGTGGTCATGGAGACATCGGGTGGTGTGGTGTTCACGTAGTGCAGTAACTCGTTCTCGGGTGTTGATATGAAGGACCTCACGTGGTCATGGAGACACCGGGTGTTGTGGTGTTCACATGGTGCAGTAACTCGTCCTCGGGTGTTGATATGAAGGACCTCACGTGGTCATGGAGACATCGGGTGGTGTGATGTTCATGTGGTGTAGTAACTCGTCCTCGGGTGTTGATATGAAGGACCTCACATGGTCATGGAGACACCGTGTGGTGTGGGGTGGTGTCACAGTACCTCACTCTGCTGGGTGGTGTTGTGTTATCTCGTAGTCAGGTGCATAGGTGGCCGCCTGTTGTTCCCAGGGTGGACGGATTAACACCATTTGGCCAGAGGATGGTTCCCAGAGGTGCTTATCTCAGTGATGGGTCGCGGCTCTCGCTGGTACTGTCTAGTGCTGAATTCCCTGGCTTAAACACTGTTCATCACTGTTCGACACTGATCCCACTTCTTTCCGAAACGAAATTGTCACTTTTGATTATATTGATGAGGATGGGTCGGGGAGAAGGCCTTCAGGAATGGGGCCGAACATGGCCAAGGGGGGCCGCTGCTCAGCAGAAGCAGCGCCTGAATAAATCTTGACCCCACGGTGGTCAAGGCTGTAGTGTGTGTGTGGTGTAATGGTCAGCATGCTCGCCTCGCAAGTGAGCGAACCCGGGTTCGATCCCCGGGCAGGGTGAAACTATGGGCAAGTTTCTTTACTCCATTTGCCTTTGTCTACCCAGCAGTAATTGGTAACCTGGATGTTAATCGATTTGCGGATCGTGTTCCGGGGTAATAGTTATCCAGTGCAGTTGGCGAGTTGTCCGGTCTTCTCGGACTATTCCTTGACACTGGGTCATGCAACTCGTTAACTTAGAGTGTGGTTGTTGTGTTGGCGACAGCTTCTACACCTTAACCCTTTATGTCCTGGAGGGTAAAATCCTAGACCTCAAAGGGTTAAATGATCGTCCTTAAAGGTTTAAATCATCATCCTCATAGGGTTAAATCATCGTGCTCAGGGGTTTAAGCCATAGTCCTCAAAGATTTAAACCATCGTGCACAAAGGTTTAAACCATCATACTCAAAGGGTTAAACAAATTCACGCCGAGGTGGCCCTTGGGCCGGCCTTCCTCGGTACACGAGAGGCAGCCACCGCCCACGTGTGTGTGTGTGTGTGTGTGTGTGTGTGTGTGAAACAAATATTATGAGGAAATTAAGAGGACTTAATAAATAGCAAAATTCGAAAGTGTTCTCCATTCTCACATTCTGAAAAAGATGGAGTAAAACCTTTGCCAATGTTTTTTGAGGGAAGCAACGCCCATACCAACGTTAAAGTATATCCTACACTAAGTAACGCGTGTGGTGTTACTCTGCGTGCGAGAGAAGGACTTTTTACCGTCATAACAGGAGACACGCATCACGACATTTCTATAACATTCATATTGTTTTGTTATGTTATTCTACTCACACAGTTTTTGTCTCAGTTAATTAACATGAAAGCGTCGCCTTGTTTATTTTCCATTAACCACTGTTCTCGAGAGATAATAGCAGATAAAAAGATAAGTAAAATTGCCTTACATATATCAGGTCTACACAATACCACATTGAGATCGGGAGAAAGGGGGGAAGAGATGAACTTAGATGAACATGAACAATATCATAGAAAATTAAATTGTTCTTTTGTCTTGGTTGATTGGTCCGTTGCAGTTCTATTCACTTCACTTAATGGAAGGAATGCAATTAAAAACAGCCTGTAATTGGAGCTACGGAGGAAGGTCCAGTGTACAGGTATTAATTAACTCCAATTATTTTATAAAAAAATCTTAGGTACATTGAGCTTTTCAGTCATATTTTATATTTATTTTGATATTACTGATATCACCCCCAGAAATCTGTGATATTTGTATACATATATATTTATGTATTTGTGCATTCATGTGTGTATGCATTATCTACTTACACAGATGCTGGAGTACTGTACATAAACCGGACATAAACAAATCTATATCTGATATACTTATTTATGCATGTTTATCTATCCAAATTAGTGTGTGTATTGCACGTATGTAGTTGACGAAACTATAAATCTATGCATCTACTGTACATATGTTCCTATCGGTAGACTTAGGAAGAACAATCATATATATTTACCTTAACTGCAGTTTATGGAGGTAGGTAGTTTCTCTTCCTGAAGCTGTGACCTTGACTTTTGACACTGTGGCTGTAAAGAATGAGAAAGCCTTGAGACTCTTGCTCGCTATACATGACTCAAACATTACATTTCTGCTTAAAGGAAGATACAGTTAATAAAGAATACTTAAATGTGTATGTTTGTGTATTTTAAGTATAAACAGTATGTTATTAACGATATAAAGTGAATAATATCCCCACAGAGTTATATACAAACGGCACTGAACATCTACCCTGTCTGTTTTAATTATAATGATTATTACTACAATCTCTGCCCTTAAACCTACTTTTTTCCTGAAATATTTCCACAACAGTTTCATTTTAATATGATCTTGGTAACGTCTCTCACTTTGTTCTCCTCGTTGTGTCTCATCCACTCTCATAACCTCACCACGGTAGATCATGACTGACACACACACACACACACACACACACACACACACACACACACACACACACACACACACACACACACACACACACACACACCTGAAACTTGACTACGCAAAATTTTCTTTCACCTTTCACGCCATTTTCAAACTAGTGTAAATTAACTTATGCTCTGCTCACATTCTCAATTCTCACACCTATCTCACTTAACTCTTATAGCCGTCTCACATGACTGTCACATTTATCTTACTCAACTTTCTCACCCTTCATAGCCAACAACTCTCACACCTTTCTCACTTAACTCTCTTACAGCAGACCTCTAGCACTGAAAGTTTCAAACCCCTTTCGCTTAACTCTCACACCCTTCTCATGCATCTCTTACACCCCTGTCACACTGAGAAAGAGAGAGAGAGAGAGAGAGAGAGAGAGAGAGAGAGAGAGAGAGAGAGAGAGAGAGAGAGAGAGAGAGAGAGAGAGAGAGAGAGAGAGAGAGAGAGAGAGAGAGAGAGAGAGAGAGAGAGAGAGAGAGAGAGAGAGAGAAATGTAATGCCACGTACTCGTAAATCTAATAACATCCAACGTCAAGTCACTAAGAATCCTAAAAACTCATCTTAATGTGAAGTGAAGATAAAGAAAATATTCATAAAATTAAGAAACTAAATTTGCAGCAGAGTAAAAAAGTTTGATATACTTTCCACCAAATAATAGAAGAGTAAAAAAATACATGAAAAATATATTAAACATGAATAAAGGAAAAATAATTCAATGCAATATATAATGTATATCCATTAGTGATCTGATAATGAGAAGGTGTCCATAACAAGGTCGAGTATTGTCCGATGCTGAACGTTAATGAGTATACTGTAGGCGTAGTAATCACCAGAATATTATAAACCGTGAATATTTAGTTGTTTCGTGTTAATGTAATCATATAATACGTGTAAAACTTTCCGTAATATCAGTGTATCTGCCAGGAGTCGTAGGAATAAAATCTGTATTCATCTCGTGGAAATTAATCTGCGGCTGTTTTGTAAGGTACAGGTGTTATGGTTATGGTTGTAGAACTTAGATTAAACTTCAATATTTGGTAAGATTAAATTATTGAATGTTGCGTTTAATTGGTATTGTTCTTTTTTTGTAGTTTTGTTATTCTGAATTCTTAGGATGCGTTCACACTGAGGCCGGAATCGGATATAATCTGACGTAAATTGTCCGATAGTTTCATCTGAAAAAAGAAAACGGTAAGGAATAAACCGTTGCATTACTTTACGTTCTGGGCGAGCCGTTCGCACTGCCACACCGGATTATGTAAGATTCTGCAAAGGGTTATTCTTGTCCGTTTTGTTTTTTCAGACGAAACTATCGGACAATTTACGTCAGATTATATCCGATTCCGGCCTCAGTGTGAACGTGCCCTAAGTTGAAGAAAATGGTCGGGGTAACAAAGAAAATCTCATCGACCTTCCTGTTAGTTATTGTTCCTGGATCTTGTCTCGTCTTGGAAGCTTTGGTGGAGGGTCCACTAGTATCCGAGGCAGTGTTATCAGACAATACTCCCCGATCCTCTCAACATGACAGAATTTATGCTTGTTACCTGGTCATATATGTAGGGAAACACTCACTTAACTTCATCTATCAGCGGTTATATGTCCCAGTTCTTTGTGCAAGATGATCACTGACTCTACTGTGCTTGGGTGGTGAAAGAGGAGGAGGGTGGGGGTAGATTAAGCTGGAGTTAGAACTAGAACCCCACGAGGCAGATGCTCCTCTTGAGTGTGTTTAAAGATTACAACAAAAACCGGCCTGAATTTCATGGTTTACTTCGCCCCATTGAACTTGAAGAGATTTTTGTGTCTGGTTATCTAATACCCTGTGCTGAGCAGAGAAAATACATCTGTTTGCTTAAAGAACATTCCATTGCATAGTCTATCAGCAAGAGAAGGACTATGCGATGCGCTGGAAGGTTTGAGTGTTGGGTGAGAGGAGGTGCATGGTAGAGGCAGCTGGTAAAGGCGAGTTCCTCAGTCGGTCAATAGATGGCGCACGGTGTTGGTGACCTGCCCCCCTCACGACAAAAAAACACATCTTTATTATTGTCAGATTGATTCAGTTTAAATTAGTGAATATACTTAACTGCCATTTTTATGCTATTTTATGATAAGGAATAATTTTTAAGACAGAAACGTGTGGGAAAAATAACGATGTGGACGTATTAGTGTTGGTCAGACTGTGTTGACAACTGATACAATATATGTGGAGGTTGGTTAGGTTAGGTTGGGTTGGTTAGGTTAGGTTTTGGAACTAACGAATATAAGAAGGTTGTGGTGGGTCAGCAGGTGATGGCCGACCCACACTGTCTGTCCCTCAACCTCCACCCATGATCAATAACACACACACACACACACACACACACACACACACACACACACACACACACACACACACACACACACACACACACACACACACACACACACACACACACACACACATCTTGCGAGGTCAATGTTTACTGGGGGGGGGATTAAATTTTAGTTTACTGTGAGCGTGGGCTAGAGTTCATTTGGGGTTTACTGCAGTATTAGCTTGGGGTTTAGTGAGGCTATATTGGAGTCCAGAGATGGTTTAATATTTGCTCACTGGGTTTAGTTTCTTTTGGGTTTATTTTTAGTTTCTGTGAATGCTGATTAATGCTGATCATAATGTATCAATATGGAGATTCAATTCTATATCCCAGAAAATGCTGAGAATAAATATTGTTTTAATTATAATTCGCTGGAAGTTTGATTCGGATTTATTTGGGTATTTCTTTGAATTAATTCTATTTACAGTATTGATTTTTTTTATTAGTGACTGATAAATTACTTTAATTTTTTTTAAACACACAGGTTCAACTTCTCGGATTAATTTGAGAGACGAGACTAATTTATGGGGTTTAATATTGTCTAAGAAGATTATTATTGCACTCGTAAGTTTTATTCCAGCCGTGAATCTGGTTTAAGGAGGTTTAAAGGTCCCATTTTATCATCTGCAGAGTTGGGTGTTGTGTTAGGATGGTTAATCACGTTTTAGTGTTCAGTGGAGGGACTATGCTCCACTCTTCACTATAAATCGGGAATATCGGAATTTATCTGGAATTGAGAAAGAATTTATGTGGGTTTCAATCTCCATAATAGGATGTAGTTGAGTTTTTTATTACTATTCGCAGTATATATGTAGGTAATGAAACAAAAACCACCTTTAAGTGAAATAAACTCAGGTTTAACAAAAGTTTCGGAAAGTGTTTTAATTAGCTTTTTACTAGGTTTAATGACTATGGTGGAATGTGTGACAGTGTGAGTTGGATTAAACCTGTGGAAATTACTTCATTAACACTCTAAGGATGATGGTTTAATCCCCCTTGATTATGATAGCTAAAACCATCTTCATCATAATTTTATAGCTTAAACCATTAACGTCAAAGGGTTCAGGTTTAGAAAAAATTTATGTATTATTTGTGTATAGGAGAGCTATACTCTCTTATCTATAAAGGTGTAGGGCAATTATACTACCTTATCTATAAAGGTGTAGGGCAATTATACTACCTTATCTATATAGGGTAAAAATACCACTACCTTATAAAGTTGCAATTATACTACCATCATATAGTAAAGCAACATACTAATTTTATCTATATAGTGTAGGGCAATTATAATTACCTCATCTAATAGTGTAGGGCAATTATACTACCTTATCTATAAAGGTACAATTATACGCCCAGGTGAGGCAATTATATCACACTCCTTTTTATCTATATATAGGGGAGTTAAATTATACTACTCACCATAAGGTGTAGGGTACTATGTCACCACATATCTATGTTGTGTAGGGCAATTATACTACCTTATCTATAAAGGTGTAGGGCAATTATACTACCTTATCTATATAGGTGTAGGGCAATTATACTATCTACGTTATCTATATAGCCTGTATATTTATTTGTGTGTAATGTTTATCTGAATAGTTTTGTAGCCTGTTTCTGTGTTTTGTATTTTTACCTCGCTCTCGCCCTTATACAGGATGTGGTCACTAAATGCACGTGGGATTCTAAACGCTCGCTACTCGCTCTACAATTAACAATAATTCACATCCCAATTTCAGTTTTTTAAACGGTGGAAAAAATACTTTGCCTTAATTTGAATTCGTGTTCAGTTATTTTTTTTTTAGGGTCATACCATTAGGTAAATTGTTTTACTATTGTGTTGCTGTGACTCACTATCATGGTCGTGTGATAGTGAGGTAACATTAATTATGGCGTCTAGCCCACTTAAACATAATAAATGCCAAAGGCATATAAATCAGGATTTCATGATAAGTGGGAAAAATCAGGAGGAAATATGAACCGAAGAAGGAACAAATAGAGGCATGCATACGAGAAAAACAACAACAATAACAATAACAAAAACACAACTTGGATGAAATAACTGAGCGCACTATTCATACAACGATATAACAGCACTGTTGAAATACACAATGAAGGAGAGATAAGGAAAGACACGTATGTAATAAACATTTAGGGGAATAACTGTATTGTGATGCATTTTACCAAGGTGGGTATTGTCCAGCACATAAACACACACAAGGCTGTCACCCTCGGAGACACCAGCAACACAACTCACCAAACTTGTGTGAGGTTCAGGTATAATCCAGGTATAAAACACGAAACTGATGTAATCAAACTTTTTTGTTCCTGACCAATTTTCCAATAGTGTAATGGATGTAAGGCCTGGTTGATGCATATGACAGGCCAAGATGCCGAGTGAAATACATCACCCACAAAGTGCAATATTGGAAACTAATATATTATAACCTCTGGGGCAACGAGCCTCGATACTCACCAAGCTGTTAATATATCCTGGAGAAGAATACGTTTGTGCAATGCTGAGTGGCAGTTAACGCAAGGCAGTATTGTCTTCATAGAACGTGCAGTTTTATGAAGGCTCACATGGTTCTGGTAACACTGATAAACAAAATAGCCCCATCTGACAACAGCAACAAATTATAAGATAAACGAACCTTCTTGAAACAGTAAATCAAATAAACACAAACCTCAACAAAGTCTAAGTAACGACCGATATTTATATTTTATGTCCTGAAATATATGGTTGATCCGGCCCACAGGCATTTTCGCTTTACAGGAGTAATACAAGTTTGATTAAAAAAAAACACGTAGCCTCATTTTTTTGTGAGGGAATGTAAATTGAGATTTGGGCACGAAAAAAAAAAAGTTTACAGCAATTTTTGCGTAACTGCACTAAACTGTACCTATAACTTACTTGGTGCACCACAATGTACCTATAACATATCTGGTGCACCACAATGTACCTATAACATTCCAGGTGCACCACAATGTACAGTGCCTATAACGTATCTGATGCACCACAATGTGGATGGTGTGAAGGTGTGGTGGATGTCAACCAGCCACGACCTGTTCCCTGACTCAGCTGACAACAGAGAGAGAGAGAGAGAGAGAGAGAGAGAGAGAGAGAGAGAGAGAGAGCTAGCTTATATCATATTCATAATTTAGAGACATTAAAGATATAAAGGCAATATTTTATCTTGCACAATTGGATATAGAATTCGAAATCAATTCATGTCCAAAAGTATGAATTTCCCAAATTTTGAATTATAATGGTGATCAAAGATTAGGAATATTAAGTTTTATTCACATGATAGCGAATTTATAAGCGATCTCAATTTAGTAAAATTATATATGAATAAATTACATATTCTATCAGTCACTATATATGGATCTGATTCTTAATTATGAATGAAAACTAATATATATATATATATTTATTTATTTTTTTTTTTTTTTAGCAAAGGAATTACGTCTTGGACAAATATGTATCAGGGTTTGCCAACTTTGCCATAAATCTCGTTTCCTGTCATAGGTTGTTGTCCGTCGTCTCTTATTAACGTTGCCATAATAGTACACTAAGTACAGTCAGTATTTTGGTTGCCAGTGACTATAGGGCTTCCCAAATAAGTAATGTAATGCCACAGTAAACAATTTTTCGAATCCATTTTGATCTGACAGTTTTATAGCATCAGGGAGACATGTGGCTGTGTGATATTTACGTCCATATTGAAGAAATGTCCGAGTGTGAGTTGTTATTTTCACCATGATAACATGGCGTAACCAAGATTAGTTACTGCCTTTTCATAGATTTTTCTCCTTTCTTTGATCATCATTAACAAACAACAGACAGAAGCTACAAGGACCGCTGGGGTTCAGAATGGAAAAAAATATATAAAATCGCATTTCTGGGGATATTTCTTTTAGGAAAGTTATTGGGGGAAATTATGATAAAGATAACTCTGCTAGAAGAGAAGATGAAGGAATAGGGAAATGAGAGAGAGAGAGAGAGGGGGGTTAAAAGAATAAACCATTGTCCTCAAAGAATTAAAAGAAACAGGAGACATTATTCTTCAATGTATAAATAAATGAGTAATAAAGACGAAACTACTAAATAAAAACCATAATAAATAATATTTCCAATTAAAGAAAAACAACACTAAGAAACATAAGTATTCATAGAATTCAATACAAATGATCGCGGGCACCTTCGTGCCCAGTGAAAGTTTGAACGCTCGTGCTTGGCTAGCGTACAGCGAATGAGGGTGCGCCAAGTCCATAGACTTGCATGGTTAATTAGGGTGCGCCAAGTCCGTAGACTTGCATCGTTTTCCATCGTAAATAAAATTGTTAATTAATGCCGTCCTAAAGAAACCATCGACATGGGACCAGGTTTGTTCCACTCTACGAATTTTTTGCGATTTTTCCACCAAGTTTGATGAAAAACGATTGTGCCGTTTCGGCTGCCCAGAACAGACACACACACAGACAGACAGACAGACAGACAGACACACGGCTAGTCCTATAGTATATTAGATAACACTAACGTAAAACACACAAGGAACAATTATTAGTCCATAGGTAAATAATCAATAGAGAGATGTATTACAACCTGGAATATACTCATCCCTTAATCCAACTCTAATCCTTACAGTATGGCATAATATACACCTACACTCCTATTATTAGGAGTCCTATATATCCACAAGCCTATACCTACGAACTTTAACATATAGTATATAATATATATCCCATTTATTTCTAGAGTTGTGACAGGAGCAAAAAATAATGATATCCTTTGAAAATAGCAGGATTATTTTTTTTAAGTGAGAGATAAAATAGTGAATTAAAAAATAGGAGTATTGAGTACTTGCGTTAATAAGGCTCCATGTTGGAACACGAGTGGAGAGCTGCCAGCCAATGACGTGTCTCCTTGGGATTGATGGGCGGGGTCATTCTCTCTCTTCCTACTTTTTATCATCTCTCTCTCTCTCTCTCTCTCTCTCTCTCTCTCTCTCTCTCTCTCTCTCTCACACACACCTTCGCCTCCCCTTTCTGTTTCTCCTTCCACCCTTCCCTTTAATCTCTCTTTATTTCCCCCTCCGCCTATTCTCTCCTTCCACTCCACCCTCTCTCCCTCTCTCTCTCTACTTCCCCTCTTCCCCCCCTCCCTCTCTCTCACCTATTCTCTCCCCTCTATCAACTTCAAAGTCCCGTGTCATCCTCTCTCTCTCCTATAGTCTACAGTCTTCCTAAAGTGATTGTTATTTTCCGCTCAATAGAGTTGTTCAGCTTGAGCTATTGATTCTCTCTTTCACTCACTCTCTCACTCTCTCTCTTTCTCCCTTCCCTTAGTTCTACCCCTCTCATTCACTCTCTTTTTGCTGGTCCTTCCACTTCCTATTCATTCGTCTTCCCTCTTTACCTTTCTTTACAAAATGTAGACAGTCTTACACAGATAAAAGCGTAAACAGCCAGATACAGAGACAAACAGTGAGAAAAAACCTAGGCAGGACTTGAGAGAGTTCCTTAATTCAGGAGACAACGCCAGTGCCAGGGAAGCCACTGGAGAACTAAGCTTCACTCAACACAGCTCGCCACTCTGGCATGGAAGCCAGTGGATAATTAAGCTTCACACAACACACCACCTCACTCTGCCAGGGAAGCCACTGGAGAACTAAGCTTCACTCAACATACAACACAGCTCGTCACTCTGGCACGGAAGCCACTGGAGAACTAAGCTTCACTCAACATACAACACAGGTCGTCACTCTGGCAGGGAAGCCACTGGAGAACTAAGCTTCACTCAACACAGCTCGCCATTCTGACAGGGAAGCCACTGGAGAACTAAGCTTCACTCAACACAGCTCGTCACTCCCTCCACAATGTCGGCCGTCTCTGAGTCTTAATACTGGCAGCGGTAGTCAATCCCTCGACCGTGTAGGGCAGACAATGCTTGTGGTTAACAATGGTTCATCACACCACACAGTAAGCGCCCCACCAACACCCCAGATTGAGCCCATGAAATAAGTGAATTTGTGTCAGAAATCCAAATAGTAATTCGTACACCAAAGTTTATCTGTTAATAGTGATTAATCTAGTGTTGAATTTCTTATCAAAAGTTCGTTATGTAATATTGAGGGATTATGTAATACTAATAACTGATTGAATGGGAAGATTGCGTCAGGTATTACAGGAACGATTACATAAAGGTATTTGCATTATTAATCACAGGAAAAAGACCCAGATTGCTATGAGGAAGTAAGGGATTGCGAGTTCAGCAGTTACAGGGGAGACCTTGGATTTTGTTGATTTAATAAGGGATTGTGTATGTAATTACAGGATGAAACAGATATTATGTTAGGAAAATCAATGTTACGTTGCTGATCACATGAAAATTCCTAAATTGAACTTCCCTTAGTAGTCAGATTGCAATGATTGTTATTTCCTCCCTAATCGCTGGAGAAATTACCAGTTACCCTAATTAAATAACAATTCCTATGCCAGTATTCATTTGGTACTAATTAGATAAAATATTTTCAGTGAGAGCTCAGGTGCGTCAGGTGGCCCAGAGTAACTCTTCACATATCTACCTCATGACTTTATCAAGGGCCAAGTTTACTAACTTATGTGACCTGTTCCTCATTCTGAACTGAACACACTGTTAAAACTCTCTCATTAATATTTCCTGTATATTTCTGGAGTTCATTTTTTGCCGTTCCATACGTCTTTCGGTCACGGTTACACAAACTAACTCTCTAACCAAAATATTACCTATTACTCTTTTATTAACTCCCATAACGTCATGTCCGAGATTTTATTTTTACTTTTATAATACATTTATATAAATTGGTTTTACACTAAAACTGTGCAATGAAAGTAAAACTAAACAAAACACGTTTTTCATTTATTTTCTGCGATATGAACACCACCAACAATTACTCTCAAAAAAATTATTCTAGAATTGACCTAAAAATGAATCAGTAACTATAAAAAATATTATCTTTATAAATGGTTCGAACCAAAACAACTTACTTGTATTTTTTTCGAAATAAAAACTGTAATATCAGACTAAAACACCAAAAATACAGTAACAATTAGGTGCATTTTTTTTTTATCTGGGTCACTTAACCTCGATACCTTTAACCCAGAAGGCAAATTCCACCTAGCGTTCATGTCAGAAATCAGAGTTGTAATGTTTTTTATAATAGCTGCTCCGTAATGTTCCTATAAGGATTGTGAGCCACTACTAACACTCATACTATAACCAAGTATATCAAGGCCGACCAAACGTGACTCGTAATACTCCACCTCAGCTCCCGTCAACAGGTTCGTTATGTATCTACGGATTCATTCATATATTATCATGTGTCATCAGGAGTAGTGTTTGTGGTACAGTATATTGAGTTGGTATGATTTTGTAATAGTAGTAGTAGTAGTAGTAAGTAATAGCAGGTGTAGAATGAGTCTGGTATTCATAGTAATTATAGCACTAATTAAGCAGTAGCAACAGCAGCAGAAACAAAAGCAGTATCATCAGCAGAATTATAATCAGCAGGAGATCTTGATACAATTAAACATCTACAATGGCTTTTCTCAGACCTTATTTGCCTCCATTCACAAACACGTGAGCTCAGGTTAATGGGATTTCATAAAACCCATTTTTCTTTTCACTCGGTAAAACAATTTGTCTTTTTTATACCCCGATTATAAAGCTTTGGCCATTTGGACACTTATGCAAGTATAATTGTTTTTCTTTTCTGTTGGATTATAGTGACTGAATCTAATGTTTTTTTTCATGGCGTTTATAAAGTGCTATAATCCCAAGCGTGCTTATTAGTGGTTGAAGAACAATAACTCTTACTTCAACTGGATTTATAATAGACAGAATTATCCTACATAAGAAAAACAAAGAAGAAAAAGTTGAAAGGAAAGAAATGGATTAACTTAAAGAGTAAAGTATTATAAAGAAAAGATGAAAAGAAAGTTAATGATGAAACTTGGCCGAGAAGAGAACACGAACATCCCGTCAGAAAATTAATATACGTCAGGTAAACGTAGTGAGCACATACATCACCACAGACAGACAAAGAGACATCAAGATACACAACTCAAAAACTAGCAAAAAAACATAAAACGAAACAGTAATTATGATCACTCTTACACCGTACTTACAGAAGAGGGAAAGTAAGGAAACCGGACCCACAGAGAAGCATATACCAATTAGTTTAAATCGGGGTCAAAAAAGTCTTGAACATTAAGCAATATCTGGCATCTACTTCTGAGTTATACATATATGATTGGGATATACTAATAAAACTACTTATCATCACATATTATGCCTAAACCACAACATGAGATAAAACTCTCTTTCATACCTAAGATCTTCGGGTACTTACATGCCAAATACTGTCAAATATTCAAGGCTTTTGATTGTACATTATCACACAGTGCAGGTAAAAAGAACACGAGTTGCGATACATAAATTGTTACTTAATGGAAGGTATAATTTGAGACAAGCAAAATGAATACATCCCAAGGTTGACATCACGAAGTAGCGATGTCAGGCAATAATCAGTGACATGTGAATATTGATACGATTATTGTATCCAAGAAAGACTTAATTCATAATGAGCAAATCAATGTAACAGTTATTAAACCTGGCTCCATTATCTCGGTGTGTGTGTGTGTGTGTGTAGGGGGGGGGGTGTGTGTGTGTGTGTGTGTGTGTGTGTGTGTGTGTGTGTGTGTGTGCGTGTGTGTGTGTGACGGGATGACAAGGGACACGAGCTTTGTAGATTACTGACAGTCTTTAGTGGTAGGTAACGATAACTTCTGAAGAGACCGTATTTTGTCTGTCTGTCTGTCTGTCTATCCGTCCGTCTGTCAGGTCTGTCTATATCTTTCTCTCTATGCTGACCTAACCTTCTCATTTTAATTTCTACAGTCCTTCCTTTTCTCCCTTCTCTATTACCACCGTTACTCCTCTCTTAACTTTTCCTCCCTCTCTCCCCATTTCTTTCCTTTCCCCTTGTCGTTTATTTATTACCTGTCTCTCCTCCCTTCATTCTTCTTTTTTTCTCATTCATCTTCATTTACCTCTCAGCCCACTCCTTTCCTCCCCCCCCCATTTCTCTCATCTCTATAACTCTTCCTGAAAAACAACAAATACCCTGAGCTCTTCATCATTCTAACCATCCATTCTGTTCTCATACATCCATCACTTTCTCCTTCCCTCCACTGTTTTCGTCTACCTTCCCAATCCTCTCTCACCTCCCCACCCCTCTCCCCCTCTCATCGTCCCCACCTTCTATCTTCAAAGTTTCACTTTCCCCACTCAAGCTCTCCCACTCTCACGCCTGTTCACCTCTCACCTCTCTTTCCGGTCTAACCCTCATCCTAACTGCCCTCTGTAGTTTTTTTCTTCAGTTTGAGGACACGGCTGTGTGCTTGGAGGTGTAGGAGGCCTGGAGGAACTTGGACAGCATGTATGATAAATGGAGAAAAAGAGAAGGAAAGAAAGGAGAGAGAGAGAGAGAGAGAGAGAGGAGAGAGAGAGAGAGAGAGAGAGAGAGAGAGAGAGAGAGAGAGAGAGAGAGAGAGAGAGAGAGAGAGAGAGAGAGAGAGAGATGACTTTAGCCTCTAAGCAACCTAAAATCCAATGCCAAAATACCTTACCTATAGAACTATGTCCCTTGTTAATAAGGTGATTAATGAACTTAAGAGCTCAGAGCAGGTGATTGTGGTTATTACAGAAGATAAATTGTTTTTTCCCCGAAGTCGGGACTACTATTAAGGTGGTATGATCAGTTAGTACAGGTAAGATTGTTATCCGTAGAAAGCAAGACACACACACACACACACACACACAGTCCAACGTGGCTTTTAAGTTCACTCGCCAAGAAAATTAAAGTAAAATATTTTGAAGGTCATCTCGCTTAAATTATTAGTTATACTGACATATAAGTAACATGAAAAGCTTTTAGTAAAACCTTTATAAGCGATCTTTCTGAGAAGGCGCTATGAGGGGTCTAAATAAAGCGAGACAGACAAACGGACAGACAGACAGACGATAAAAAGAGAGGAGACATGAAAGAGAAAAATATACAAGGTTAAAGCTACTGATGGACAGATTAACAAACAGAGATATAGAAAGAAGGATAAAGGGAGAGAGAGAGATTCTTCAATAACTTAAATAAGTGTGTGTGTGTGTGGGGTGTGTGTGTGTGTGTGTGTGTGTGTGTGTGTGTGTGTGTGTGTGTGTGTGTGTGTGGTGTGTGTGTGTGTGTGTGTGTGTGTGTGTGTGTGTGTGTGTGTGTGTGTGTGTGTGTGTGTGTGTGTGTGTGTGTGTGTGTGTGTGTGTGTGTGTGTGGGTGTGTGTGTGTGTGTGTGTGTGTGTGTGTGTGTGTGTGTGTGTGTGTGTGTGTGTGTGTGTGTGTGTGTGTGTGTGTGTGTGTGTGTGTGTGTGTGTGTGTGTGTGTGTGTGTGTGTGTGTGTGTGTGTGTGTGTGGTGGTGTGTGTGGTGTGTGTGTGTGTGTGTGTGTGTGTGTGTGTGTGTGTGTGTGTGTGTGTGATGTGTGTGTGTGGGTGGGTGTGTGTGTGTGTGGGCGTCGTTACAAGATAATGCTTCTTGGTCATACGTACATTACAATTATGCAAATTAACAGGATACAGAGTTAACTGTACCATTACTGACAACACTGGAACAAAAGGTCAAAGGTCAAAGTAACACAGCTGTCAGGGAAGACGTAGGTGACAACAATATGGTATAATGATAAAAATAAATCATTATATTCAGAAAATTTAAGAATGATGAAATACAAATGGGGTTGACAGGCAGTGGAGTAAATCACCGAAGATAAATACCAAATAAATTATGAAAAATTATAAAGTCAAAACACACGGATATGTGGTATGACAAAGTGACGAGCAAAAATCTGCGAAGAGTCATTAGCAGCAGGTGTGTGGGTCATGTGTGTACAGGTGTGTATGTGTGATTAACATATGTACCCAGGTATATTAGTTGTGTGTATATGGGTTACTTAAGTAAAGGTGTGTGGGATTATATATGTACAGGTGACGTTACCTGCTGTAGGGGTGAACGTAGCCCTAATTAGCACTCAAAGGTATAACTGAGGTTGGCTCTTAATTGGAGGGAAGGTTGAGGGAGGGACGAGGTGGCGAGTGAGGAGGGAAGGAGTGGGTAGGAAGAGATTAATGTGATGTAAAGAGGATGGAGGAGATGGTGTGGTGAGAGAAAGAGAGGAGGCAGGAGGAACTAAAGAGAAGGAGAAATGGAGTTGGGAAGGATGTTACTAAGGAAGAAAAGAGTAAGACATGGGAATGTAGAATGAAGGAAGGGGTGAGCGAAGGAAAATAAGAGGAGAAGAACGTATAACATCATATAGAAGGAATAAGGAGAACAGTCAGGAAAAAAGAGGGAAGTAGGGAAGGTATAAGATAGGTTGGGAAGGGATAAGGGAAAGGGATGTGGAGGGATCGGCTAGGAAAGACTGTAGGGATCAAGGGGAAGAGTAGGAGGGAAGGGGAGGAAGACGCCGCCGTGTGTGTGTCAACATACCAGGGATTCATGGGGACTGATCACGAGGGAGTAAACTCAGTCGAAGAAACTAATTAACACACACATGGGCATGTGCTGGCTACACACACACATACTTCACACACACACACAATACCTGTCATTGAAGCACACCCACACACACACACACACACACACACACACACACACACACACACATGCACACACAGCACACACACACACACACACACACACACACACACACACACACACACACACACACACACACACACACACACCTTACATGCACCAGTTAGGATGGGTAGGTTCGTAATTAACACAGGAAGGTCCACCTACGTATATAACACTAACTATATTACACAGGTTATAATTAACCTATATTCACTAGTGATGATAATTAAGGCAGGTAGATACACCTATACTAGGCTGACCTACATACACTGATAATAACAACATGTAAGTGGGTCTCCTAGGTGGACACGTTAATTAACAGGTAAGAACACCTTTAATAAACCCCAAGAAAAATGTGGCGTGTTTGTAAATGTCGACGTTTTTAGTAGATAAACAAAGTTACTCTCAACTCCCGCTGTCACTATAATAATGCATAATCATACACCTGAATAACTTGTTGGTGTATAAATAACAAGTAATTTCCATCGTTAATCAGTACGTTAATGATGCACATCCGCCGCTGATACATATATATGATTAATACTATGTAGACAAACACCTGAGACTATATCTGTATCAGGGGAATCTTAACACACGAGACAGTCATCACGCACCACAAACACGAGGCTAATGTTTGCATACACCACAACTACGAAACTTGTCGTATATCCACAACACAACACAAGACAAGGACGTTTTGTTTACTGTACTTCCTGATCTAGTAATATTTCTTTATCATTTTTACAACAAAAAGGAAGGGAGTGAATACCTTATTGGACCCGTGGTGACAATATGAATCAAGCAGGGTGGCTGAGTGACACAACGCGGCAGGACAGTAGCTGGTCTATAGAGGAGAACAAAATCAGTGGCTGGTCACGTACGGACTAGGTCACCCCCACCTTGACTATAGCGAGAGAGAGAGAGAGAGAGAGAGAGAGAGAGAGAGAGAGAGTTAATTTAGACTGAAGGATTAACAGGTAATAGATAGATAACGTAATCACAGAATCTTACATGATCACTGAAAAATTCACACAACCTTTACTTTCAGGTTGAAATATATGCAAGACCTTCATATACCAAAAGAATTATTCACACTCTCCTGAAATTTCAATGAGAATTCCCCCGACCTTTACACTGACGATTACAACTTAAAGCATATCCAACTGTAATGTGAGGAAGCGGCAACAATTTTATCAAAACAAGATACAAAGACTTAGTTTGGGATTATATGTAGCTGAGAAGAGAGAGGATTACATCTAATATGACCCTCAGGTCCTTCACTGTCTGTTACCGAGTGTCCCAGAAGGGCCCAAAAAATATACGAGTGTCGCCTTGTGCAAAATTATGGAGGTGGAAGTAAAAAAAGGAGGGCGCGTGGGAGGTGCGGTTTTAAATTTTGTTTACGCTGTGTGGTGAGGGCGACCTCCAGCAACTCTCCCCCCGCTACTCCTAGAGGTAAGAGGCCAATAATGACCATGTCAACCCTCAATTAAGATGAGGGGGAGAGCGTGGTGACTGAATGAAGCGAGGTCAAGGGGACTGGTGAGAGGAGGAGGAGGAGAGGAGAAGGGATTGAGAGACTGGAGTGTGTGTTGTGGCCTGCGGCAGGTCTACTGACGGGGGTAGAGACACACTAGGCGAGGACTGGGGGAAGGAAGAGTGCCACTTTATTTATGTGAAGTATTTAACTACAGGAGATTTAAACACACCGTAAAGTTAGGAACGAGACTGAGAGATGAAGCAGTTAAGACGGACATGTAGTATTATATATCCTAGATGCTTAAATAATCAGAATTAAAGATGATGCAACTAAATAGCAGCAAGATTTAATTCACTCGTGTATTCAGCCAGTGATGTACTCTGGTTCAGGGAATTATGTCCACCGGGAGAGTGATGGAGCTCACGAGTGTCGTCGTAAACAGCTGCAGTGGTGAGCGTTGTGTGTTAAGAGATGTTAAGTGGATTTGAGGACCGACTTAATTAGGGTTAACGAAGACCTAAGAAGTGTGATATGAGCAGATCTTTGGGGGGAAGAAATACAGCGATTTTTTGATGATGGGAGAGAGAGAGAAAATTAATTGTAAGGACTTCACATAAATCAAAGTTATACTGTAGCTGTAAAGGGTATATCATAAAGGCTTACACAGAACATCAGAGCTACTAAAGGCAAAGAAAATAATAAAGCTGGTGAATATCCTCCATTCTATCGAGTAATAATTAGGACAGATAACAAAATTTACTGTACTATCATTTGTATCCAGGTAATATGGGAAGGTCATATCATCCCACACATAGGTACAAACAGCTACTGCAGTTACCATTTTCTACAGTAAAACGGCGAGACCATACAACGGCTGTATATATCAATTATACCTTTCCTACAATAGTACAGCGAGGATACATTCATAAGTCTTTCACTACATGTGAATTTCAATATGCAGCTTAATGGTATTGCCTTTCGGATGGACTCATAACAATTTAGGCTATTTGTACAGACGATAATGCTGACGTGGTGTGTCAATGACGCGGCCTAACATACATACATACATACATACATATATATATATATATATATATATATATATATATATATATATATATATATATATATATATATATATATATATATATATATATATATATATATATATATATATATAGTTACGGCGTCTCTTAATTTACTTTAATAACCAGGTTCTAGGCGTAACCAAACAAAAAAGTGAGTGAAGTAAATTAAAAGAGAATAAAAATAAATAAAGTAAACCTTTAAGAATTAAATTAAATTAAATATTAACACAACAAAGAGCCTCGTAGGCTGTCACAACAAATTGATTCACCATCGAAACTTTTAAGACACAAATGATACTAAACATCGAAACATCAAAAGAATAAAAATAAAGCATTGGATTACGTTAACACTGCATAAACATATAAAAACTATCACTGAAATTAACTAACGTGAAACAACACTTAATTACTTAAATGTAACCAAGCAAATACTGATGGACATAAATAGAGACATAAATAGGTACTCACATAGATATACCACATTGGTGGCTACAGGAACAACACAAATAAATTAAGAATAAGTAACAGGTGACGAGAGTCACTCAAAACAACGT
The DNA here is from genome assembly GCF_018991925.1 of Homarus americanus. Lineage (NCBI taxonomy): Eukaryota > Metazoa > Arthropoda > Malacostraca > Decapoda > Nephropidae > Homarus > Homarus americanus. The sequence goes on from NW_024712309.1 coordinate 385,904, forward strand.
GAACTGAATGACAAGGAGGACTGTACTGCCCTGTGTCTACAGGTGGAGTACTAGAAATAAGGTCGGTTCCCGCCACGCGACCTGCCGGTGGGTCGTTTAACGATGCAAATGGTCGTTAGAGTAACACAGAATGCTTGTTACAACACTAAATGAAGAAATAACATGGGCTTGAACAAATAATAACAGTTAAAACCTTAACAGCACAGGGTAAGGTGACTAGATTATATAATAGTAAATATAACACCCCACCACCACCACCACAACACGCCATCCTTTCACCCCACCACCACCACCACCACAACACGCCATCCTTTCACCCCACCACCACCACCACACAAATACATCCTTTTCAATCCCCACCACCACCACCACCACAACACGCCATCCTTTCCACCCCACCACCACCACCACCACAACACGCCATCCTTTCACCCCACCACCACCACCACCACCACAACACGCCATCCTTTCTCACCACCACCACCTCACCTCACAACATCACATCCTTTCACCCCACCACCACCACCACCACAATACGCCATCCTTTCACCCCACCACCACCACCACCACAACACGCCATCCTTCACCCCACCACCACCACCACCACCACAACACATCCTCACCCCACCACCACCACACATCCTTTCCACCCCACCACCACCACCACCACACAACACGCCACATCCACCCCCACCACCACCACCACCACAACACGCCATCCTTTCACCCTTCCACCACCACCACCACCACAACACGCCATCCTTTCACCCCACCACCACCACCAACACCACAACACGCCATCCCACCCCACCCTCACCACAACAACACGCCATCCTTTCACCCCACCACCACCGCCTCACCACAACACGCCATCCTTCCACCCCACCACACCACCACAACACGCCATCCTTCCACCCCACCACCACCACAACACGCCATCCTTTCACCCCACCACCCACCACCACCACAACATGCCATCCTTTCCCCACCACCCCACCACCACCACCACAACACGCCATCCTTTCACCCCACCACCACCACCACCACAACACGCCATCCTTTCACCCCACCACCACCACAACACGCCATCCTTTCACCCCACCACCACCACCACCACAACACGCCATCCTTTCACCCCACCACCACCACAACACGCCATCCTTTCACCCCACCACCACCACCATAAAGCCAAATCCTTCAGTTTCACCACCATACTCCAACACAGCGCCATCACAGCTCCAAGACCACGAGTTTCGCCGACAGAGCACCAGCACAGCAGCAACACAATCAAACACCTCAAGTTTCACCAACACAACACCAACACCCCGAGTTTCACCAACACAGCACCAACACAACTCCAACACCCCGAGTTTCACCAACACAGCACCAACACAACACACCAACACCCCGAGTTTCACCAACACAACACACCAACACAACTCCCCAACACCACGAGTTTCACCAACACAACACACAGCACCACAGGTTTCACCAACACAACACACCAACACCACGGTTTCACCAACACAACACACCAACACCACGAGTTTCACCAACACCTTTTCGCTTTTGCGAGTTTCCACACCCAACACAGCGCACCAACACAACACACCAACACCACGAGTTTCACCAACACAACACACCAACACCACGAGTTTCACCAACACAACACACCAACACCACGAATTTCACCAACACAACACACCAACACCACGAGTTTCACTAACAGAGGACCAGCACAGTACCAACACCTCGACTGTCAGCTGCATAATACATAAATTAGACACAACCTGGCCCTCCACAATGACAAATTCAACTTGACTGTTTTAAAGATGCGGAATGAATAGCAATGTTGCCAAGATTACTAACCTAGGACTCAGAGTAATTGAATGAATTTACATACAGCGGAAGCCTGAAACCAAGGGATTGACCAATCAGAATTAGTAATGGACTGCGAGGCGAGAATAATTAATTAAAGAGAAGTTCCCGAATTAAAATTAAAATATTCCATGTAATTAAGTGACAGTGAAAGACCAACAAAGAGAGTGTGTTTGTTTCTGAATTACTTGAAGATGGCTGAAGGTGTGTTAAGTCTAACGTTTACCTCCGTGTTATGAAGACGAGTTGGATTATTTTGGTGTGTGTGTGTGTGTGTGTGTGTGTGTGTGTGTGTGTGTGTTTGAGAGAGTGAAAGAAAGAGAGAGATGTGGAATTACACGAATTATTTTTAAACATGGAATTTTCAGTGGAAAAGGCTCTAAATTGCACCACATTATCTGAGGTCTTAACTTAAAGAGACTGGTCGACTTACTGCTTGTGGCACATGGAAGGTGGGAAGGGGGTGACAACGTGAGAAAAAGACTGGGAATGAGATATGATAAAATTCAAGAGAAAGAATATATAAAATAGTGAAAGACGAAAGAGGTTGAAGAGGTGAAGTTATTTTGTTTTACTTCGTTTATTTCATACGAACAAAATTACCAGGCCACGCAAGCTGTGACGGTCAAAGTTATACAGCATGTGTCTAACCCGGGTGAAGGCGGGTAATGTTTGAGCAAGTACAAGAGAGCTGTGGTATGTTAAGTATCAATAACGTTAAACTTTGACTACTTTAAACGTTTATATATCACCTGTAACTTAAATAACCTTCGTTTTGTCATGAGAAACATAAATATTACATATACAATATATTGCACAGGTAACTGCTGCTACCTGGAGTCTCACAGAAAAGACAGAAAGTGGTAGGTGTGAGGTGTGGTAGCGATAGACTTAAGTGAAACCAAAGATATGATAAATAATACAAAACGTAAAGCTGTTGAAGCAAGGAATTGAATGTGACCTTAGCGTAAGACTTTTAAGGTACTCATGCATGACCACTTGTAAATTGATTTTTCTTTCACATGCCACATACACTCATATACGCACACACATATACATCCACACCCACCCACACACATACATACATACATACATACATAAACACACACACAGGATATATATCACCTTTTTTTTCACATAATAACATTTCTAGATACAACTTCGGAGACTTTACCTAATCTCACATTCCTGTCACACGTCACAACTTTCCATGAATCGATGTAAACTTTAACGCTGTTTATGCCAATTTAAATATCTCGAGGCAAGAAATGTTTCAAGAAAATGTCTGTTTACTAGTGTCTATACTCAATATTTACAGAAATTGATTTGTGTTGCTGAAACTAGAGCGAATACTTTTTTTTAGATATGAAAGAAATATATTAATTTGTGTTGTGTTATGTCAAATCATCATTGTTACTATATACAAAGTTTACAGATATTGAAACTATTAAGGTTTAACACTAAGTTTTTTTCTATTTCAGTTTAGTGGAGTTAAGAAACGGCGAGAGGAACCAAGTGAAACTGAACACGAGATGAACACGAGATGAACCTCAAAGAACCGTGAATGGCAGCAAAATTTTAACGTGAGATGAATCATTTGTGAACATGACCTTAAAAGTGAACCTAATATGAATGTAATCTAAACGTGAAGTAAAACTAATAAGAACATGATCTGAACTTGAAGTGAACCTGAATAAGAGTTTAAATCTGAACGTGATGTAAACCTGATAAGAATGTGATCTAAAGTGAAGTGAACTGGTTAAGAAAATGCTCTGAATGTAAAGTGACCCTGATAAGAACATGATCTGAACATGAAGCGAACCTGATAAGAACATGATCGGGACGGCGCCAACGTGAGAGATATCCACCAGGAAAAATGAACACAAAGTCTCTCTGTGTCTCGAGTGATACAAGATGCCTAAGAGGAGATGTCTCGTATTAGATCCCAAGAGTCTCTCCAGAAGATGATCTCTCGAGGACGCAACCCTTGGGCCTTATGTCTCGCTGCGTATCTCTCGCCCTTCGTTCTCGTCGGCTTCATTCTCGGTCTCGTCCTCCTGCCGATGGAAGCGTTGGGTAAGTCTGCCTTGATCCTGTAATCTCTAATAATCTATCTCTCTTTCCATCAACAGTATATTGTGTACTCCTCCAGAGTCTCTTCCTCTCAAAATACTCCTTTAAGAGATAATAATATGATGCTCATTCTCTTCAAAGACATTTACGTTAAAATTACCTATTTTCATGGCTTAAGGCTTTCCAATAAAGAAACAAAAGTCTAGAAAAATCCACCATGAATTTTCTTCTATTACATATACGTCTAACAATGATCATTAAACGTTTTTGGAAAGCTCTTTAACCCCTGTAAAACTTTTGGCGAAAAAATAAACATAGCCAACATTGTCCCCCATGAGACTTGTATTATTAATTCATGACGCGAAATGTTGTCCCGTGTCTGGTATTGATTTCTACCAGTTAAGAGAACCAGTTAGACCATTAGAATATGGACAATTGTACCAAACAGCGACTTGGACAGTGGCTGATAATGGTCGTGGTGGGAGAGAGAGAGAGGGAAGGAAAGAGATGGCGTGACACTCTGCCAGACGACTAATGCTTTTTTCTTGGTGTTTATGAGCCCCAGACCGTGGTGTGATGTACAGGGGAAGCCAAGTGGACCATTACGGGGAAGAGAAAGGGCTGAAAAGAGAAAGGAGAGGGGAGAAGCGTGCAAAGAGTTAAGAAAAGAGGGCTAAGGAGGGAGAGAGGAGAAGAGAGGGAAGCTGAAAGAGAGAGAGGAGGTTAGTGGGAATGGAGAGAGGTGTGTAGAGGAAAAGAGAAGAGAGGGAATGAAAGACAAGGGGGAGGGGGAAGGGAAAGGGAAGGAGAATGAGAAAAGAGGGGAAAGAAGGAGATAAGAGAAGAAAGGAGGAAGAGAAGAGATTTTGAAGATCGATCTGATTATTATTCCTTTACGCTTGATTTGTTTAAACTCTGGTTCATCACACTTCAAGAGTCACACACGTAAAGAAATACCAACACTAGTTATATACCTCCGATTAACCAGTGACAACGCGAGCATTTGTCTAGTATCAGTTGCCACGTTTCTTCACCAAGTAATAAAAGGTTTCCAGTCTTATTCACGATGGGGAACGACTGGTACAAATGTCAGAGAACGACGGCAATTCCTCCAGTGTCAGGATTTTTTCTTATGACAGCTTGATATGCCTCGTCCACAATTTCTTAGTCTCATGTTTGGAGAGAACAACGTGAGGAGTCTTCAGGCTTTGCAGCTGATCTCTCAAAGTATAGTGGTGGTGAAGTCAAGGTTTAGGATACTCGTGTAGGTGTTATACCCACTGAAGAGAAGGGGTGGAATACTGAAAAGTTTCCCTTATAGGCAGGTATCCTAAAGGACGATATTGATCAACACGTTCAAACAGTCAAACCATTTCAAACGTTTTCTAGGTCACAACCTACTGACCCCGACCATTCTAAATAACTCCAGAACATTCTAGATCATCAAACACAGAACGTTCCACATCAGTTCACACTATTCCACAAAACGAAAAACGTGTCCACCTTTTTCCAACAAGAGAGACAACAACTACAAACTCTCAACGTTGCCGAGAGACACAACACGTTTCCCTTGGTTCAATTCACGAAAAAAAAAAAGATTAGAAAAAAGACAGGCGCTTCACATGTCAGGTTGGCCCTCAGGCTGCTGGTCTCTGTCGATCACAAAAATGTTTCTCTCTAATAAATATTGATACCGTGTCCACAGTGCATGACCGCCCCAGCTCACAGGCTGCTAGACGGTCTCCTTTTTGGTTTCTCTGACATTGTGACACTGTAGTTTCTTTTGCCGAGTAACTTTTAGAGTAATTTACTTTAAACCCCAGATGTATCCGCACATTTATGAGTTTAAGTATAAAAAAGGTAAATTTATTCCCACAGGACCAGAGTATCACATATACGGTGTAACAAAATTATCTCTACCTTCTCCTCCAAGTTACAACTCCAGGATGGTCCAGTTGTTGGTAAATGGTGCCGTCAAAGCCTAAACTTGGGTTCACAAAACTTAGTCCAGACTAATTTGAGTTGAGTTAAGTTGAGCACGTTTAAGTCCACTCTGAGCCACCAAGCGGAGACGCCCAGATAATTATCATGAGTTTCGCTCTTGGTCCTCAGGATGAGATGACTTCTGGACTTGTCTGGGACTGATGGTTTATTAATCACTAAACCAAGGAAAATATTTGTGTCCAGAATATTACTGAAAATTTATCCATATTATCTTGACCTCAGATCGTTATTTAGTTACAGGTTTACAGTATAAAATGTAATCGCATCAGGTGAACTGTTACTGAGCAACACACTCCTGTTATAAGATGCTCAAGTACAAAACTTTGGTCTTTAAGTTGTTACGGAAACATTTTTATTAACATGTGACAATAATGTTCCTATTGTTACAAAGCAGAAAAAAGTTTATAAGATAATTTATCTTCAATTCGCAACACATTAATAACGGAGTGACGTCCCTTGCACAGGTCAATACAAAATTTAAATCGAGAATTCAGTAATTTTTCTGATTATTCTTGATTTAACTAACACTAAGTCACCAAAACTGGATTGTTTATAGAGAAAACCTATATAGAAATTTTTAAATGTTTGGTATGAAACTCCACCTGAATGACAAGTACAAAATATATGTCAATACAGAAATCCACAGAGTTTACAAGAAAAAGTTTGACTAAACGAGACAGTTGTCAAAACCGGTGATGTTTTTATGGGTTTTAAAAGTTAACGGGTGTAGTACAAAGGCCAGAGAGTCCATAGCGACTCTGTGTTGCTAGAGCGGTTTATCAAAGGTGAACACCTTCACTCGAATTTTCTCGGTAGGGAAACTTGACGTACCTTTGTAGCAACGATCCATTACATAAAAAAACTATTACTACGATTAATAAGTTTAAAGGTAAAAGTTAATGTGTATTTGTCATTAATATCTCCCTCGGTGTTCATTTAAAATATGCCAATAATTATAAAATTAGCCTTCAGTCTAGTTGTTAATTTATATCATTGGTCATGAATTACCCACAATGTACCAACACCAGCGTAAACCCTCACCGATATATCCCTCAGGCTGCTTGTGTTTTATCATATCAAACTCTCGTATTATGTCTCGACAGTTCAGTCTCTCATATTTCAACACATGGTCTTTCACTTCGTCAGATAGTTCCCCGTCATTTAACTCACCACAGATGATTACTGCCGCTAACTTTGTGGTCTGAGTGTGAGTGTGTGTGTGTGTGTGTGTGTGTGTGTGTGTGTGTGTGTGTCTCTGTGTGTGTGTGTGTGTGTGTGTGTGTGTGTGTGTGTGTGTCTGTGTGTGTGTGTGTGTGTGTGTGTCTGTGTGTGTGTGTGTGTGTGTGTGTGTGTGTGTGTGTGTCTGTGTGTCTGTGTGTCTGTGTGTCAGTTGGAATTATTAACTTGTGAGTCCATGCATTGTATACTCCAGAAGTGCTGCCATTTGTGGCTGATAAGAGCAGCTGTGAGCCGTGAGTCACTCCTTTTGAAAGACGAAATTATGTTCTGGAGTAGAAGGGCTGTGAAGAGCTTTGAGAGAGAGAGAGAATAATATTCATGGGTATAATATACTGAGCGAGACGACAAGAGAAACAAACAGATATACTGTATAAGCTATTCTACACTGAGACACAGACAGACGCTGATCAAACAATATCTGACACTAAAACACATTTATAAAAACCGCTCTGTATAGGAAACTCACATACAGCCTCTCTGTGTTGAGGAAATATTGCTAAATGTTTCCATTAAATCAAAATTTAAGTCAAAAGGTCTGATGAATTATGGTCATGGGTGAACGTGTTTGATAAATTAGTCCAGGAAATTATTTCATGAGAGTTGTGATTTATTGACTCCTACTGGGCTGTGTCTGGTTAGGTTAGGTTAGGTTTGCTTACAGTAATATATTTTAGGTTACGTCTGGCTATATTAAGTTAGTGTACGTTAGAATTAAAGGGGGCAATTAAAATAATCTTGTTACTTCAGGTCATGTTAGGGTAGGTTGAGCTGTTTGTTTTGTTAAATAAACAAGACCTGTTATATATTGTTACGCCGTCTCTTAATTTACTTAAATATCCAGGTTCTAGGCGTAACCAAACAAAAAAGTGAAGTAAATTAAAAGAGAACAAAAATAAATAAAGTAAACCTTTAAGAATTTAATTAATTAAATATTAACACAATAAAGAGCCTCGTAGGCTGTCACAACAAATTGATTCACCATCGAAACTTTTAAGACACAAATGATACTAAACATCGAAACATCAAAAGAATAAAAATAAAGCATTGGATTACGTTAACACTGCATAAACATATAAAAACTATCACTGAAATTAACTAACGTGAAACAACACTGAATTACTTGAATACAACTAAGCAAATACTGATGGACATAAATAGAGACATAAATAGGTACTCACAGATATAGCACCTTGGTGGCGACAGGAACAACACAAATAAATTAAGTATAAGTAACAGGTGACGAGTGTCACTCAAAGGATGTGAACTGTATGACAAGAGGACTGAACTAACTCCGTCAGTTGGTGGGTCCTATATATAAGGTCGGCTCCCGCCACGCGACCCGCCGGTGGGTAGTTTAACGCTGCAAACGGTCGTTTAGAAACAAAGAATGCTTGTTACAGTACTAAATGGGTTTGAACAAATAATAACAGTTAAAACCTTAACAGCACAGGGTAAGGTGATTAAATTATATGATGGTGAATACAACACATCATTACAGGAATAATATGGAACATGGAAGCATGTTATATAAAAAAAAAAAATATTAAAATATGACACAGTCGTAACAAAATGAAACGCAGTTCTAATTACATTCTTAAGTTAACTTACCCTGGCGTATTGTTCAGCAAGAAAATAAACAAAACCAAAAAATAATGGTGAAGAAAACTAAAAAATGAGATGGTTTTTATTCAATCACATTCACCTATATTTACGGGTTTGTTTATGAATTACCTTTAGAAATGCCATACCATTAATACAAATATGATCACCGAAGGGAACTATTATATCCCTTTTTCCAAAGGCATCACAATAAATTATTTTCTTTCAATTAAACTTTTATTAGAGGACCAATATTTTTTCAGCTGTCTATGAGGGCGAGAGATAACGGAGACTCACAACTGAAAAAGATTTATTCAATAATCGTCTTTTAGCAATTATATAATTCTCTGATTTATGTCCAGAAACATACTCTTTGGAATGGGAATTTTATTTGACAGGAAAATATTGCTTTTGTTGAAATAATATTTTCTGTTGGGAAGAAATTTTTATATTGAGAAATTTTGTTTTTCGTTGTCTTAAAGTTCAGTTATTTGTCTTTTGTCTGTCAGTATTTAAGTGTGTCTGTTTGTTTTTGTCATTTTCTTCCTGTCCTCTCCCATTCTACTAGTTATTCCTATTCCCCTCTTCCTCCCCTGTTCCCTCACCATACCCTGCCCATCACATTCTTTCAATCTCCTTCGTTCTTTCTCCCATTTTCTCACTTTTTTCTCCCCCACAAGTTAAGAACCAACACCTGGTATTATCTCCCTCACATGTTAAGAACCAACACCTGGTATTATCTTCCTCACACGTTAAGAACCAACACCTGGTATTATCTTCCTCACATGTTAAGAACCAACACCTGGTATTATCTTCCTCACATGTTAAAGACCAACACCTGGTATTATCTCCCTCACACGTTAAAGACCAACACCTGGTATTATCTTCCTCACATGTTAAGAACCAACACCTGGTATTATCTCCCTCACACGTTAAAGACCAACACCTGGTATTATCTCCCTCACACGTTAAAGACCAACACCTGGTATTATCTTCCTCACATGTTAAAGACCAACACCTGGTATTATCTCCCTCACACGTTAAAGACCAACACCTGGTATTATCTTCCTCACATGTTAAGGACCAACACCTGGTATGGGTCGTCGATGTGGTCAATTTACCGCCGCAGTAACTTCACGCTCGGCAGCTAATCTTCACCGGAGATTCTTCAAGACGCCACTTTCCCTCCCCTGAATAATTCATCCAAATTACTTATCTCTTAAAGCTTTTGTCCAACAGCTTTTGGTAGTATTACTGACACAAAGGAGAATATATGTTGTGTTAGCTCTTGTGTTTTTCTTAACTTGAAGGAAAATAGTGTAGTAATGTCCTCTTATAATAACTGTTTTCGTTGTCTTGTCATTCAGGAACATTTTATACTAGTGTTATTCGGTTCTTTTTGTCTCCTTCATGATATTCGATTCTGTTTGCTTTTATTGTAGAAGAAATATTTTTTATTTTACTTCTATATTTTTTCTATCATTCCTTTCTATCTTTTTAAATTCTTTTCTTGCGTGAAGGAAATATGTTGAATTTTATTTTTATTTACTTGCCTTTCGTTGTCATAAAAATAACCATCTTAAGTTTATTATTCCATGCCCAAGATACATGTCTTATTCTGGTATAGCTATTGTATATCCCAGGTCGTGTGCCGTGAATCACCTACGGTAATTATTGGAAACTAAAAGGTAACAGACTGCGGCTTAGTGCAGCTGTCACCTCTTAATATCTTCCTAGCACTCAAGATATCTCCAATACTCACATAATGATGGTAGTTGATGTGGACCAAAACACACACACACACACATATATTTGTGGACAGAGTTATCGGAAGACAGATTTGTAAAGATAGAGAATGAGGAAGAAAGGAAGTAGAAGAAAAAGAAAATGAATAGAAAAGAGAGAACACTGAAGAAACAGATGGACCTTACATATTGTAACAAGAGACACGGAGACTCGGGGGAAATTTCCAAGTAAATTAGTCACTTGTGGCGATGATAGTTATGGTGTACTGTTTAATTCTTTAATTCACATTTTGGATATATATATATGTGTGTGTGTGTGTGTGTGTGTATGCGTTAATGCTTAGTTGCGTGTCAGTATCCTCCAAAGGAATATTGTGCGTGTATATTACCGAGGAATATTACACTTTACACGCCAGCTTAACAAAAGTATTCAGTATAGAAGGAACATCTTGCAGTTTTAACACAACTGACCTTTTGCATGTCACCTCACACCACACCAACCTTACTTTAGTTCCTTTTTGGGTTCACAAAGAAACTGTTGATGGTGTGTTGCTGGGTGGTTCTTTATATATATATATATGTGTGTGTGTGTGTGTGTGTGTGTGTGTGTGTGTGTGTGTGTGTGTGTATGCATGTGTGTGTATGTGTGACATATTTTTTAGTTAATTACTCTGTTTGACTCGTCAATTTAATATTATACAGAATTTAGGCAATTGTCTCATTAGTAACAAGTTAACAAAGTTTTAGTAACATTATAACTACAGTGTAACTATTACAACGTGTAAACTATAGACATTATCAGTTCTCTTAACAGCACCAATATCGTCTATATTACGTCCAATTATTAAGATTTAAATTTGTTTGAGATTGAATCTTAAATTATTTTCTTATTTCATACAATATTTTTATTGAATATAATCAGTCTTTAATAATAATAATTTCGCCGCGCATTTTCTTCTATTTTATTTCAACAACGTGTTTTCCTTTAGAGATAAAATCTAATTTCAATATAGATATTCTTAATTATGAGAAATGCAGACACGAGTGATTGGGTCCGCCATTGTTTAAATCATATCCTGAAAACATGCAAGAAAATGAGTAGACTGTCGTGAATAAATTATGAGCTGAGGTGTCACGATATTACACACGTCAGCAACCCAAAATATCATACACTTTAGTAAACCATATGATCATAAACATCATTAACTCCTATCATACACATCAGTAAATCATAATACCATACATGTCAGTTAACTACATCAACATAAGACCACAGTAATACACATGTCAGTAACCCAGTTCACCAGTTATCATGCGTCTTGTAAATATAACACCAAATATCTTTTTGTGGCGGAGACTAAATATTACTTTCTGAGTTGTTAGGTGGTATACACTACTGATAGCTGAGGAGAGACAGATAACCAGGGAGATAACAAACGGATAAACAGATAGAGAGAGATTTATTTTCTACTATTTCAGCTGTAAATGAAAGATGGGTTTATAGTTATCTCCAATTAGGGAAAAATAGTTGTGAATCTTTATGGGTCTACGATATCACAGTCTCTCTCTCTCTCTCTCTCTCTCCCATTACTTTTGGTAATTCTGCACTATATTAATAATATAAGGAAACTACATTTTACATATTGTATTATACACACATATTAGATTTTCTAACTATATCTTAATGTACACTTAATATACTATTATGTGCGTACTATATGCATATAAAACTAATACACAGAATGCGGTGTGAAGGGAGTGAAATGTACTCAAATACTACAGTGCACAGGAATGACAATGTACAATGTACAGCTAATGTTATTTTACACAGGTACTACAGTGTACACATATTCTACATAGGCCGGAGAGTACAGTGTACACAGAAGTAAAACGTACGTATTTGCAGTGTACATAATACAATGTGCATAGATTACATTGCACAAGAAGTATAATTTTGTGATGGTGAGGGAGGTACACAGGAGGTGGGTGAGGGAGAGGGAGCGTGATGTAAATAGAGCGACCCGCCGCAATGCACCACCACCGCCTCACACCCTCGGCTGATACTGACGCCTCTCTCCATATATATATACAGTATATATCACTGGGTAATGTCCATCACAAAAGACATAATTACATCAGCAGGTCACGTGTATTTTTATATCTACATTTATCAAAATAAATAAGATGTGGTAAAAAGAAGTTACTGTATGTTACACCTTTATAAAAGTCTATGATTTGAGTTTTTATGTTAACAAAAGACAAAAATAAGAGACTGACGTAAGCTAAGGTCTTAGGTCTCTTTCTTTTGTGACTGACTCTGGTAAACATAGAGTGTAGAGTAACACACTGTAACAACTCCTGCAGACAGATCAAGAAGGACCTGCATTTTGTTTCATTATCGTGCAGGCAGAACAGTTCTGGAGTAATTCTCGAAGTAGGGACTTAATTTCCTTTAATTACTTTAAAATTTTGACCTCTGTTAAAAATACACCTTCCCATCGGTAGGAGCTATAAAGTTGGTCTTCATTTTCGATAACAAAATTATAATGGTCACATGATTTGTAAAAAGTTGAAAAAAGTATATCTCTCACTGAAAGGAAGTCGAAACTTAACCTCAGCGTCAATAAGAGGCTAATAAGTCAGTTTTCTCCTTGACGTCAAGTTGAGAATTGACTTTCATCGGCAAGAAATTGAAAAAGCGGTTCCCCCTTTCTGATACTTGACCCCCCCGCCGATAGAAAGCTGAAAAATGGACTTCCTTCAGGTAAAGTAAAATGGTTGAACAAAAACGGCCGGAGCTGGAAGATCGATGCACTCATATGCGATACAATACTCTCACCTTTATTTCCCGTTTTTCTTCCCTCACACGACCCTCACGCCTCACTCTCCCTCCTTCCGCCCTCACGCCTCACTCTCCCTCCTTCTGCCCTCACGCCACCCTCTCCTTCCTTTCGCCCCCACGTCTCACTCTCCCTCCTTTTCTCACACGGCCCACACTCCTTCCTCTCCCTCCTTCCCTCACATGGCTCTCACATCTCACTCTACCTCCTTCCACCCTCACGCCTCATTCTCCCTCCTTCCGCTCTCACACGGCCCTCACGCCTCTCCCCAGCCACGCCCACACACACGCCAACATGCCACACGCTTTATCTTGTGACCTACCACACCCATATGACGATAGATTCCTCCCTGCTTATCCGCCCTACCTTACACCCGCCCTATCCCACACCTGCCCTACTCTACCCAACACCCACCCAACCTTACACCTTCCCTACCCTACACCCGCCCTACTCTACCCTACACTCACCTTACCTTACACCTGCCTTACGCCTACACCCGCTCTACCCTACCCTACACCCACCTTACCTTACACCTGCCTTACGCCTACACCCGCTCTATCCTACATCGGTTGCCTCCAATAAAACCGCTTCTCACTTGACTGCTCTTGCTCTATTCTCGCTGGGTTTGTCTTGCATTCACAGGAGTTTATTTTTCGTTTCATTCTCTCCTCTCTCACCCGTTCCTCCCGTGCTACCAACTCACACACTCCCCCAGGCGACCACATCCACACAGGATCACTGTTTACTTACCTCTCATGATCTCAAATCCAACCGTTGACTCTCTGTCTCTCTCTTTTACCTTACCACAAGTTCCTCCCTCCTCCCTCCTCTCTTTTTCCTCTTCCTCGTTCACTCCCTCTATCCCATCCCCCCCTCACTATCCCCCACTCTCCCCACACACCCACTTACAAAAAGAATCACTTCCTACTGACATTTTAAACCCATATATCTCCCTAGCCAATCCTTCTGGCTAACCCGGAATTAATTAAATATATAAGACAGCCAGATCGACCGACCGACAGACAAACAGACAGACAGGCAGACAGATTAGTTGATAAATGGAAACACAGGTAGATTGTTAGAAACAGAGAGGATTCAAGAAAAGTGGAAATATCTCTCAGCCTCAATAACGCCCTTTACTCTCATCGACTCGCATGTCTGGCCACACCCAAACACTTTACTTTCTACTCCTCTCCCACCCCTTCTCTCTTAATTTTTCCCGATAGTTTTTACTAAGTTTGCCTGTCTGTCTGTGTGTCTGTCTCTCAATTACCTGTAGTTCATCACACACACACACACACGAGACAATTGAAGGTAAGTATTAATAATCAAGAACAAAAGCACTAGCAGCAGCGTAGACCAGTAAACAAAATATAGTTTTTTTACGTGTTACAGTAGAGCTTCACAGCGAGGTTGCTATTTACACTTGTGATGAACCTGGTCACTCGAGGTGGGACTCCGCTAAACATGTTGGACTGTGTTGAGTGATGTTACAACAGGTCTTAAGGTCTATTTATAGGACTGGCAACGTAGAAATTCTATAAACGGACCGAAAATGTATTATTATTTTAATGTGAATAGGATGTAGATTTTTTCGGTAGGTTTGTTGAAGATATTGAGATATTTTAAGTACTTAAGATGAGAGAAAGAGACAGACAGACAGAATGTGTGTGTGTGTGTGTGTAACGTAAAAAGCAAAACCTCACACGAACAGGTGAATACAAAAATCTCTTAAAACTGTTTTGTAAGGTCACATTTTGTCATTCCTTCCTGACATGACTTTATACACACAGGGGGACCATAAATTGCCACACACAAAACAAAGTGCCAGAAACAACATCAAACATCAAAGAAGCAATTTATTTTTTAGTACTGCCAAGCGGGGGTAATGTAGGAGGGAGGAGGCCTTGTGTGGGAGGATGGGGACGGGGGACGATGGGGGATGGGGAGGATGGGGAGGATGGGATGGGAGGATGGTGAGGATGGGGGATGGGGGACGATGGGGGATGGGGGAGGTTGTGTGTGGAGGAAGAGGGGGCGGGGATGTGCTGGTGAAGGAAGGGGAAGCATGACAAGCGAGGTCATCTATCTATATGTCACTGGATGTTTCTATTGGTGTCTTATTTAGTTTCTTCTCCCTTTCTCTTTCCCTTATCTGTCTTTTTCTCTCCATCTCTCTCTCTCTCTCTCTCTCTCTCTGTTGGAATATGTCATGTTCTATTAGGTTCTCTTTCTATCTTTCTCTGCCTCCTCTCTCTCTCTCTCCCTTCACTCACCACCCCCTTTCCTCTCTGGCGTGGGATAATTACCATAAAGTAATATAAAAACAAAGTTTGAGAGCAGAACAGCGAGGATCATTAATATTCCCGGGAACAACAGTGAGTATAACATTGCTGCCGCGTGATACATATTAAACTGAACCACAAACTATATATACGTCACTCCTCTACCTCGACTTGTACTACTACTACTACTGCCACCACTACCATGACCTGTATTACCCATAATTACAACTATTATAAAGGTGATAGTAAAAATAGACGTTTGGGTATATTATCATTCTGTGTCAACAATGCTCACGCAAGATACTCCTAATGTTATTATTTATTTATGTTTCGCTTATCGTTTTTTTCTTTTTATTTCTAGTTTTCCTTTGACTATCTACACTAATCATTATATTTGTTTTAACTCTAACCGTTTTACAAATTTCACGAGTAGATGGCAAAGATAAGAAGACATTTGTATGTTTTTTTATTATTCATTTAAAAAACGGATATTATGCTATTTCTTACACAATTTATCGTTATTTCTTCCTATCATTCTATTACTGCTTTCGTTTTTCCTCATTCTCCTTCACTGTCCTTCATTTACTCCTCTCCTTAGTTTTCGCTTTTAATTATATCCCATTCCAATTTTTTTCTTTCCTTACGTCCCTCTGTTCTCTGCATCACTCTACCAGTCTGTCGTGTTTCCCTCTTTACAAAACATATTTCAGTGCCAGCTCTTCAATAACCCTGACAGAGAACCATTCCCCTGACCGTCAATGTCATGTAAGGACAAATTACGTTCTTACTGGTGATTGATTCAGGGTAAATGGTCAATAAGAGTCATTGTGCCACCACCTAAATCCTAGCGAGGGAAGGAGTAATGTCTCCAGCAGTTGGCTAACTCAGGCACTCACTCATTTGTCTTGTGATGAACCGCTGGTGGTGTTGACTGGTTGTGTCATGTGGTGGTGGTCGTGGTGGTGGTCGTGGTGGTGGTGACTGGTTGTGTCATGTGCTGGTGGTTACTGGTTGTGTCATGTGCTTGTGGTTGTGTTGGTGACTGGTTGTGTCATGTACTGGTGGTGGTAGTGACTGGTTGTGTCATGTACTGGTGGTGGTGGTGATTGGTTGTGTCATGTGCTGGTGGTGGTAGTGGTGGCGACTGGTTGTGTCATGTACTGGTAGTGGTGGTGACTGATTGAGTCATATGCTGGTGGTGGTGGTGACTGGTTGTGTCATGTGCTGGTGATGGTTGTAGCTGGTGTGTCATGTGCTGGTGATGGTTGTAGCTGGTTGTGTCATGTGCGTGGTGGTGTAGCTGGCTGTGTCATGTGCTGGTGGTGGTTGTAGCTGGCTGTGTCATGTGCTGGTGATGGTTGTAGCTGCTGTGTCATGTGCTGGTGGTGATTGTAGCTGGCTGTGCATGTGCTGGTGATGGTTGTAGCTGGTTGTGTCATGTACTGATGGTGGTTGTAGCTGGTCATGCCGATGGTGGTTGTAGCTGGCTGTGTCATGTGCTGGTGGTGGTAGTGACTGGTTGTGTCATGTACTGATGGTGGTTGTAGCTGGCTGTGTCATGTACTGATGGTGGTTGTAGCTGGCTGTGTCATGTGCTGGTGGTGGTTGTAGCTGGCTGTGTCATGTACTGATGGTGGTTGTAGCTGGCTGTGTCATGTGCTGGTGGTGGTTGTGCTGGCTGTGTCATGTGCTGGTGATGGTTGTAGCTGGCTGTGTCATGTACTGATGGTGGTTGTAGCTGGCTGTGTCATGTGCTAGTAATGGTTGAGCCAGTGTTAGCTGGTTGTGTCATGTACTGGTGATGGTAGGGCGCTGATGGTTGTAGCTGGCTGTGTCATGTGTTGGTGATGGTTGTAGCTGGTGTGTCATGCTGGTGATGGTTGTAGCTGGCTGGTCATGTGCTGGTGGTGGTTAGCTGGCTGTGTCATGTGCTGGTAATGGTTGTAGCTGGCTGTGTCATGCTGGTAATGGGGAGCTGGTTGTGTCATGTGCTGGTGATGGTTGTAGCTGGCTGTGTCATGTGCTGGTGGTGGTTGTATGGTGTGTCATGTGCTGGTGTTGAGCCAATGTGGTGGTTGTAGCTGGCTGTGTCATGTGCTGTGGTGGTTGTAGCTGGTGTCATGTGCTGGTGATGGTTGTAGCTGGCTGTGTCAACTGATGGTGGTTGAGCTGGCTGTGTCATGTGCTGGTGGTGGTTGTAGCTGGCTGTGTCATGTGCTGGTGATGGGTAGCTGGCTGTGTCATGTGCTGGTGGTGGTTGTAGCTGGCTGTGTCATGTGCTGGTGATGGTTGTAGCTGGCTGTGTCATGTGCTGGTGATGGTTGGAGCGGCTGTGTCATGTGCTGGTGGTGGTTGTAGCTGGGTGGCGTTGGTGGGTTGTAGCTGGCTGTGTCATGTGCTGGTGATGGTTGTAGCTGGCTGTGTCATGTGCTGGTGAGGTTGGAGCTGGCTGTGTCATGCTACATGGTTGTAGCTGGCTGTGTCATGTGCCTGATGGTTGTAGCTGGCTGTGTCATGCTGGTGATGGTTGTAGCTGGCTGTGTCATGTGCTGGTGATGGTTGAGCTGGCTGTGTCGTGCTGGTGATTAGCTGGTCATGTGCTGGTGGTGGTTGTAGCTGGCTGTGTCGCAGGATGGCGCTGCCAGTGGTGGTGATGGCAGCTGGCTGTGTCATGTGCTGGTGATGGTTGTAGCTGGTCAGGTCATGCTGGTGGTGGTTGAGCCTGGTCATGTGCTGGTGATGGTTGTAGCTGGTTGTGTCATGTGCTGGTGATGGTTGAGCTGGCTGTGTCATGTGCTGGTGATGGTTGTAGCTGGCTGTGTCATGTGCTGGTGGTGGTTGTAGCTGGCTGTGTCATGTGCTGGTGATGGTTGTAGCTGGCTGTGTCATGTGCTGGTGATGGTTGTAGCTGGCTGTGTCATGTGCTGGTGGTGGTTGTAGCTGGCTGTGTCATGTGCTGGTGATGGTAGCTGGCTGTGTCATGTGCTGGTGATGGTTGTAGCTGGCTGTGTCATGTGCTGGTGGTGGTTGTAGCTGGCTGTGTCATGTGCTGGTGATGGTTGGCTGGCTGTGTCATGTGCTGGTGGTGGTTGTAGCTGGCTGTGTCATGTGCTGGTGATGGTTGTAGCTGGCTGTGTCATGTGCTGGTGGTGGTTGTAGGGCTGTGTCATGTGCTGGTGATGGTTGTAGCTGGCTGTCATGTGTGGTGGTTGTAGCTGGCGTGCTGGTGGTTGCTGGAGCTGGTCAGTGCTGGCGATGGTTGTCGCTGGCTGTGTCATGTACGATGGTGGTTGAACCGTGTCATATGCTGGTGATGGTTGTAGCTGGCTGCTGTGTGCTGATGGTTGTAGCTGGCTGTGTCATGTGCTGGTGATGGTTGTAGCTGGCTGTGTCATGTACTGATGGTGGTTGTAGCTGGCTGTGTCATGTGCTGGTAATGGTTGTAGCTAGCTGTGTCATGTGCTGGTGATATCGAGCAGTGTGTTGGTAATGGTTGTGTCTGGCTGGGTGTGCTGGTATTGAGCTGGTTGTGTCATGTGCTGGTGGTGGTTGTAGCTGGCTGTGTCATGTACTGATGGTGGTTGGAACTGGCTGTGTCATATGCTGGTGATGGTTGTAGCTGGCTGTGTCATGTGCTGGTGATGGTTGTAGCTGGCTGTGTCATGTACTGATGGTGGTTGTAGCTGGCTGTGTCATGTGCTGGTAATGGTTGTAGCTAGCTGTGTCATGTGCTGGTGATGGTTGGAGCTAGCTGTGTCATGTGCTGGTAATGGTTGTAGCTGGCTGTGTCATGTGCTGGTAATGGTTGGAGCTGGTTGTGTCATGTGCTGGTAATGGTTGTAGCTGGTTGTGTCATGTACTGATGGTGGTTGTAGTTGTCATGTACCGGTAGTTATCGTTCATTATATAATTAACCTCTGGGGTTATATCTTTACTGTTAACTAATACGTATATAACTGTGAGGCTCTATTAGTATAACTTCTATCATGTGGTGTTGGTCGTGTGCTCAATGTAACAGTTTCTCTTTAACCACTCAGTTATATTAATACACAACAGCAACACACTGGACACTATTAATCATTACACTCGCTTCTCTTAACTATTTCACTATTCCGATATTCATATGCATAATTTAGTAGTATTATTACCTGAAATATACCACCCCTCCAGGTATCTGTGAATTACTCTGTGGATTGAGTCGTTATTAGGATATTTATTACTTAATGTTTCTGTTTGTGTTTATGATTTGTTTTATTCGTTGGTGTTTAGTAGGATATTTATTTATTCTTTATTTTCTTCATTTCATTTAAAAACAATTTCTCGTCTCTGACTTTTTTTATTTATTTTTTTATTTATTCTCTGTTTTTGTCCCTCAAGGAAGGCTCTCTCTCTCTCTCTCTCTCTCTCTCTCTCTCTCTCTCTCTCTCTCTCTCTCTCTCTCTCTCTCTCTCTCTCTCTCTCTCTCTCTCTCTTACTTCTTCTTCCTTCCTACTCCTCCACCTTGTTTCCTCTATCTCTCCTCCTCCCCATCTTAACTTCTAGAAAATATAGCTAAAAATAACGCTTCCTGCTGCTTTACTCTTCACCATTTCTAAACAAAAATTTTCCTCACGTCCCCCCACCACCACCACCCCTCTGGGTAGACCTCGACAGACAGACAGAGAGACAGACAGAGAGACAGACAGACAGAGAGACAGACAGACAGACAGACAGACAGACAGACAGACAGAAAGAGAATGAAAGGGAGAGGGAAGAGACAGTGAGCCAGAAAGAGAATCAACACAGAAAGATCGATGAGGCGGCACAGAAAGAAAGAAAGAAAGAAAGAAAGACAATAATGCTCATCTTAATCTCTAAAAATAGATCTTCAGTAGAAAATCATGGACATTTACCCATGTTCGCCTGTGGTCGCCTGGAGGTAGATGGTGTTTGAAGCCATTCGTTCCTACCATAAAAATGAACCACTCTAGCAGATGGCCAGCGAGCGTTCGTCTGGTGTAGCCTATATAAATTTTTTTCACGCTGGGATGAAGTCAAATGTCAAAACTAATTCCAAAATATCCTTAAAATTGTCTAAGGATCTTAAGTTAAATTCTATCTGGCTGGTAAAGTGGAAAGAGAGGAATAGGTAATTTTAAGCTGATATACAAACACAGTCTAATTGATTGTCCTTGACTCGTAATTAATTGCTTCTATTATATATAAGAAATTGAAGACAAATTAGGTAAATGTTGTTCCATCTCCACACACACACACACACACACACACACACACACACACACACACACACACACACACACACACACACAACTATACCGCCCTTCAGGATTTATTGAACAGTCTCCAAAACTGGGCCACCAACAACCATGTCACCATCAACCATACCAAGACCATGGTTATGCACATCAACCTCTCCTCCGACATTGTCCCACCTCCTTCCATTACCCTAGGTCCGAACACACTCCAGGTTGTAGATTCCACGAAGCTCCTCGGCGTCACCATAGACAACAAACTAAATTGGAAACCACACGTCAGTGAAGTTGTCAAATCCTCCAGTTTCCGTCTCCACCTGCTCCGCCGACTCAAGTCCCTCGGAGTTCCTGCACACGAGCTCCTCAGTGTATACACAACATTCATACTTCCCAAGCTCACCTATGCTTCCCCCACCTGGTCTTTCTCCCTAAATGCCACACAACGTAAACACCTAGAAAAAGTGCAAAAGAGGGCATGCAAGATTATTCTCTCCCCTTCCTACTCCACATATCAAGAAGCGCTCAACACACTGACCCTTTCGACTCTCACTGACCATCACCACGACCTCATCTGCAAATTTGGTAAGAAGCTTCTACACCATCCCCGACACCGGTTCCTACTACCACCTGAGATCCCCTGTCCGAGAATTGCTGTTCGACACCACAACCGCATCCAGCCCATACGTGCACGAACTGATCGCTATAAGAACAGCCAAGTCCCAACCATTGTAAAAATTATCAATAACATGTAATAAATCAGTGTATTCACTCCCAGTAAACACTGCTCCTTGCACTGTCACTATGTTGAAATGTCCTGTAGTTTGAGCTGACCCCCATCTAAGTTATTATATGTCTTATTTGTGTCACTTATGTTACTTGTATATTATTTGTAATTCGTAACCCATTCCCCAAATATGTAACTGTATATTTTCAGCCTTCTGGCTGCCAAGCTCTTTCAATAAACCGTTAATTATTATTATTATTATTATTATTACACACACACACACACACACACACACACACATCGAGAACTATCTGCGGGTCTGCCAGCTGATCAAACCCACTTCCTTGAATCTCACACCCGAGCGGACATCAATCATAACATAAACACTTGAGTGGCCGAGTGGTGAGGCGGGCAAGTTGGATGACGAGGACAATATTGGGTTTCTATAGCCTGAATACACACGTTCGAATCCTTCCCGGAACATGTGGGGGGTAGAGTACCTTAGGGGAAGTATTTTGATTTTAAAGCTGTTTTGAACCCCGAGTCGATGATTGACTGTATATGGCACTATGTCCTTTCAATATTGTACAGTCTTCATTATATATAAAAAAAAACATCCGTACGTTAATTTTCTATCGAATAATATATATATGTAAATATCTGTAGCTCTGTCACAGGTATAAAGATTTATGTCAGGTGTCTCTCTCATAAACTCACTCTTACATAAATAAATTGATAATAACATAAAACAATCGTCATATGTAAACCTTTTTTGAACAGTATTTTAACAATTTATATGAAAGAAAAAAGATTCACTGTTTTCTATCAGTTTCTCTTGGTATAAAAAACTGGAGGGTAAAATAACATGATCCAGGAAGTAAAATAAAAGTAACATACCAAAAAAAAAAAAAAAATCCCCAGTTTTTTGTTTCTATCTAACAAAACCTTTCGTCATTGTTTTTGTCTCTTAAAGTTACCCACATAAATAATTTTGGCTCGTACTATGGTTGAATCTTGTCACCAAACCCATATTTAAGACGTTTCCTTAACTAGAAATTCACTAGAAGTTTTAAAAGGCTACAGTATATCACTCAGGCTTTTACTGGTCAATATTCGGTTATTATTAAGTTACATTATAATTGACAGGTTTTTAGCTTTTAGCCTGACGTCACCAAATTAAAACCCATTACATCATTGGCTGTGGTTAATAGATCCTTAATTATGTGATGTCAGACTTTCCTTTGACGTCACCCAGACTTGTATGTTATTGGCTGCAGTTACATTGACCTGACTGTGACATCATCGAGGATTGATTTATTGGATTTTGTTGTTTGATTACCTAGTGACATCCCATGACGTCAGCAAGGCCTTCATACCATTAGTTATTGTTACGTAATCTCTATATGACGTCATAAAAAACCTTCATACCATTGGTTTACAGTTACCAGTTGGCAGTGACGTCACTCAGATCAATGTGTGAGGTAACTTGGTGAATAATATAAAATTCGTTCGGGAATATTACTCCTCTTCTGTATTACTGAGGAAATCAATAACCAGGTAGAGCACAGGTGTCTCATATACCAGGTGTACTGTACACCTTGTAATTTTTGACAATCTATTTATGAATATTTATATCTATTGATCTATTTGTG
The DNA here is from genome assembly GCF_018991925.1 of Homarus americanus. NCBI lineage: Eukaryota > Metazoa > Arthropoda > Malacostraca > Decapoda > Nephropidae > Homarus > Homarus americanus. Next base: position 409,195 of record NW_024712309.1, read on the forward strand.
TGTGTGTGTGTGTGTGTGTGTGTGTGTGTGTGTGTGTGTGTGTGTGTGTGTGTTACTTAAATTAGATTCACTGTAATTTCAACAACATGTGAATCTCTGTCTCTGTGTCTTGGCTTTAAGGGGTTAGGTTGTTATTTTTTATATCTTCAGGTAAGGGAAAGAAAATGGCTTACGATCCTTTAAGACTCTTGGCCCAGTCCCTCATCATCTTCAGATTACATCCATAATATGACTAACTGCGTCCATACGTCACCTGTCAAGACAACTACCACGACAACAGTGACACTCTCACTATCACAACAAGAGTGTCACCATCACTACCACAACAACAGTGGTGGTGGTGTTGGTGGTACTGGTGGTGGTTTTATATACGACCTCACAAGGGAGTCGTCGCCTCAACAGTTGTGTCAGTGTGTGAGAGGAACACCTCGACGCTGTCAGCTCAATAGGTCATAAAAAATGTAATATTTTGCGTTGGTCGTCGTATTGGCTGGAGGCCGCAGCACTCAGGTGAAGTAATGTGATATCAATATAACTTCAAGTAAATATATCAACTCTATCATCCGTGGAATATCACAAGTGAGCGAGTACCGGCGGCATTTACAATGAGCCTTCACCTAAATCTCTCTCTCACTCTCTCGAGGAATCTTATTGGGAATTGCTTGTGGCGGCCACAGCTAATCGCCTGGCAGCTACCACTCACGCCGCGGGCAAGAGGCGGAGGTGATGGAGGGCGGAGGGGATGTATTTACCCTTGTAAATCACCTCCAGCGACGCCAACTTTTGCTCGTAAACTCCTGCCGTGTATCAACTTGTGTAAAAAATGGTTTCTGACCTTCGCAAAATACAAGGATTGTAATTTTACTTTTGCAGTTTGAAAGACAATCTATGGTGTTCTATCTCTGGCATCATCTAATATGTAACAAGTATAATATTGTTGAGTGACTAAACTTGATCTGATAATACAAGTCGCTTTACTAAATCACTTGTGACATTACTTAATATTTATCTTAAGTGATTTTAATATAACTAGAAATGTTAATGAATAATACTGCAGGATTATTATTATTAATGTTATTATTCAGTTTAAGTCTTTTGGGATATTCATAGTTGACAGTCACCTTCAACTAATAGTTAATAATGATGTGAAAAATTAAGTAAAATATTACAAATGACATTTTAAACTTTTTGATATAAAAACTCTAGATGGCAATGATATGAATATAAATAATTCTATAACCCATATATTATTCCCTTACAATATGAAGTGGAGGAATAACGATATAAACGGATATTATACATACATACTGTACATACATACATACATACATACATACATACATACATACATACGACTGCTACTTTGCTGTCACTCGGAACCGAATATGACGATTATCCAGCTATGATACAATGATATGAGTTATTAAGGATGTCACCGAGGTTGGTGAGTTTTGAGGTGACTAAAGAGACCGATACGTGATCAGCAGGGTCGATCACAGAAGTTGCATATGTGGGGGGCTGCATCTACATCTTGTCTGCCTCGTTATGCAGTCGGGTTAACTCGAAAGTATTGACACCTTCTTGTGTGGTGCTCCTCCAAGCGTTACGGTGTGGAGTAGTCGTCTCCCAGGTGAGGGGGTCGATTTGGCACTTTTTCAGGTTTGTCTTAAGACTATCCTTATACCTCTTCAGTTGCCCACCAGCATTACGTTTACTATTCGTTAGGTGACTGTAAAGTAGCTGCTTTGGCAGTCTACTGTCGTCCATACGGGTAACATGGCCAGTCTAGCGTAGTTGTTCATGGATAATGGTCGCCTCGATGCTCCTACAGTTAGTGTCAGCAAGAATACTGGCATTTGTTATCTTGTCTTCCCAGCGAACTCGGAGGATGGAGCGTAGACTACGTTGGTGAAAGTTTTCAAGTGCCTTGAGGTGCCTCCTGGATGTGACCCATGTCTCACTGCCATATGGCAGAGGGGGAGGACCACTGCTCGATATACAGTACGTGTATCTTTGTAGATAATTTCAGCTCCCTACAGCTGAAGACATGGTTTTAGAGTCTACCAAAGGCTTGGGATGCCCATCTGATCCGATGCTGAATCTCTTCATCAATGTCCTCGGTGGTGGACAGGTAGTGCCGTTAAACTGGATGGACATACACATATGTTATTCATACATTCACTTCCATACAAGGCCAATGTGCAGTGCATGAAATTGACACACGTACGCATATACAGTATAGCCCAAACCCAGTTTATATATAATGGGACTCTGTTTTACGAGGTTATTTAACTAACATCAGCTTTAACATACACGCTGCCTGTATACAATATAATAGCGTAAGTGTATTTAAGATTTATAAGACTAATAACAGTGTAAGTGCGAGTCATATGCTAATTTTATATACGCCTTTACATTTCGTCATTTTTTCTTCTTAATTAAATGTTACGACTAAGGTCTATTTCTGTAGCGTTTAAATACGTTTTGTGCGTCAAGAGCGTCCGGAATTGTATCACACAGACATATTATTCTAGATTCAAGAGCTTATTTTTTTAATGGGGTTTGTTGCTATATAACACACTCTCGACTCAGCTATATAATATGAGACAAGGAATGATTACTTATATTTCCTAATCTAAATAAATCACTCATTTAATATTATATCTATATAATTTTTATATAATGTAAAGTTTCAAGTCATCATCATCGTTTCACATCTTCCCTCACGACAAAAAACAATATTTAAAACATAATATCTAAAACATAAACCAAACAATAACAAAAGATAGATATATAGCCACAGTGTGTATAAGGTATAGAGGGAGAATATATTCCACCTGTGTTTTCTATGGGTATACTGTGTCTTTCTCTTGGTGTTGACAGATGTTTATGGGGTTCAGACTGAGGTGTTGAACGCCAGGGTAAACAAGTGACTCAGTCTTTGAGAGATATCTATTCATCCTTTCTCTTTATCTATTCTGTATTATGTCACTATATACAAAATTGTCCTGTTATCTCTCTTTGTATTTTTATTTCTCTCTCTGTATTGTGGGAAAGTCTTGAAAAGAAAGAGAGGGAGGGAAAGATAGAAGACATGGGTGAGGGAGAGGAAAAGAACGACAGAGGGTGATGGAGAGAAAGAGACAAAGGGAAACAAGAAGACACAGATATAGAGAAATTGACAAATACACCAACGATATAAATAATAATACAAAAATAAAGAAAAAATAAAAGAAAAAAAATAATAATAAGAATATATACTTCACTGCAGACTTAGGGCCCGTGTCCACTTGATAGCAGTGCTGTCGAGAGTTCTCTCGACAGCACTGCTATCAAGTGGACATGACATGGCTCTAAGACTACCTGTCAGATAGTTTGAGTTTACTGTCGAACAGCTACTCTCTGCTAGGTTGCTATCGTGCGAACACATGGTAGCCCTCAACTGTCATGTCAACTCTCAGCTATACGAACCAGGTTCACAGTCTGACAGTGCTCTCGAGAGGTGAAGCATGGCGCTGTGGACTCAGGAGAAGACTTTTCAGTTGATATCCTTGTATGAAGAGAATCCTACTTTGTGGGATCACAAGAAGGAAGACTGCCGCAACAGAGAGAAGAAATCCCAAGTCACATCCGACATAAGGAAGAAAATTGATGTCACGGAGTCGGAGATTCTTAGAAAACTCCACAATTTAAACAACAGGTCTGGGATTTGTTTATTCACATTATCGAAGATGTGTGATTGACTGACACAACAGAAATACTATGATGTAAGGCCAAAGATTTCTTTGAATACTACTAACGACAAAAATATGTGCTGCATTAAATAAACCAATCATCTTGATAACTTGCCACACACTAATATAGGCGAGTTCATTCAGATACTTCGAGAGATGACTGTTCAGGTCATTCTCATTAAAAATGGTCTATTGACATTGGTGTTTTTCGCGTTAGTTTTCAAATACAAGGCCGATTTAAATCTAGGTTAACACGGGAGGGAGAGGATGAGGGAGGAGTATCTCTGCACTGGCACCGGACCACTGCTTTTTCTTCTCCGTCATGAGCATAACTATTACTGTTGCAGTAAACTTTCTTCCATGCCCTCTACCACCCATTGCTACCGTCTGACTGAGAGTCACTATAGAGTGTAGCTCTAGTCAGGTGGACACAACACTGAGAGTTCTCTTCGACAGCTGAAACTCGGAAAAGTTTGCTCTCAAGTGGATACACAGATGAGAGAACTATCGACAGTGGAAACGGGCCTTTACACTATCCACATTCATCATTGCCTATAGATACAGTCTGACATACCCCAGTTGAATAATTTCACAAGTACCACACACAACCACCAGCTCTCACACAGCAACACAAGGTAAAGGTGAGCATGGAAGAAGGTGAAAAATCGCAAAGTGGATACGGGATAGTGAGGAGTAAGAGAGAGGGGAAGCCTTAAGAATGTACAGCTGTAGTGTTGATGTGTGCTGTACTTACTACTACAATTCTTACTGCTACTACTTCCACTACTACAATTCTTTCAAGTACTACTTCTATTATTAATACTAACATCTTTTACTATTATTACTACTGATGTTACTATTGTTATTAAATAAAAACTACTGCTACCACTACTACTACTGTTAGTCCTAGTTATTGTCTACTTGTCTCTTCTTGTGTAAGGCTATACGTGTGCTTCTTCAATATCGTGTATTCTTCCATTAACGTTGAAAATTCCCTGCTTAGGAATATAACTTCTGATCCTTAAAACACATGGTATATCTATATACTTCTTCTACCTTTTTCCTCACTTAAGGTTGAATATCCTGTGTGACTCTAAGGGCAGTGGTAAATACAGTATTATCTTGGCATGTGGATAAGTAGTCTAGCGAAGTAATGTTTATGGACAATATTTCTTAATGAATATTCCTCCACAACACCGAGAACACTACCACTGATGAAGAGGCAGATGATGGTACAGTGAGAGAGAGGATGCTTACGTGCATATATTTATGTATTGTGTATATAGACAGATAGACAGACAGACAGTATGAGAGTTAATGGAACTAACTGACAGAAAGAAGAAAGGTTAGAGGCAAAGATAGATAAAACATAAAGAAAGACAGACAGAACGAGATATAAGCACATGTAAACAAAACAACACCATTTTAATTTTAATATTAAATAAAAAACATTATTTTCCTTCTTGATATGACATACGTGTATCAAAGTCTCCCCTGGGGACTATAGCAGGAAATTTCTTCTTTCTCTCTCCCCCCCCCAAAAAAAGTAATCTTAGTCTCTCTTAACGTACATACAAATATCATTTAAGAAACCTAAAGAGACGTCAACAATACACACAGCAGATTTTTCTCGTAAATAAATTGCTCATATGAGACTCATTTTAGCTCTTCCGAACACATACGATTTTTAACAAGAGAATCTTTTGGGCTTTGTTTTCCACTTGAGGGACGGAAAAATAACATCATATAACTGTATAATATTTATGCTTGAGGTTTGGTGGATGGACCTCATAGCTCTTAATGGTGAAAGAATCAAGAGGTAGGAGGGATTCTTGCCACTTACGAGTCTAATGCATCATCTTATGCCGTCACTGGCTGACATTTATTGCCGAAAACTTCCACGTGTCCGAGGTATTAAGACAGATGGCCCTACATGAAGTGCATCTTGTGTCTTCCTCTTCCTCCCTCTTCTTCCTTCATCTCTTATTATTCATCCTTCCTCTTCCTGCAGTTCTTCTTCCATCGCTGCCTCTTCCATATTATCTGTGTTTTCCTCATTTTCTTCCACCGTTTCTTTCCCTTTCTGTTTCACGAACCCCTTCTTATCTGTCCCATTTTCCCTTATTGTTCCTCCTCCTCTTCCAGTTTTGTTGTTTATTTTCCTTCTCCCCTTTTCCCCCTTACTCTCCTCTACTTCTTTTCGTCTAAATACCCATCATTTGTCTTTTGTTCTTCTTGGTATCCTTCCCTTTAATCTCATTCCTCTTCCTTTCCTTCCTTCATCCCTACTTCCAATTATTCTCTTTCACTTCAACTCTTCATTTGATTTCAATGGTTGGAATTCTACACAAATAACACTAATATGAGCAATAACTCCCAAAACACCAGATTGGTTCGGTAGACCACAAAGTAATATACACAAATAAATCAGTAAAACTTTCCCGGAAAAATGTGAAAACTCTTGATAAAAAAAAAAGGTAAAGAACAATATGGAAAAATTTAGTTATAGTGAAAAAAAAAATGAACAATTTCGTTTTTCCAATTTATTATTTTTACTCCAACAAACAAACACAGTCACTCAATGCCAACAGAAGGGTGAGTTAAAAAGAGAGACTATTAATAAAAAACAAACAAGCAAAGAAAAACAAACACAGGTAATATCAACAGACCAGGTGAGGTTTATTAGACGCCTTTCATTAAAAAAAAAAAATGTATAAAATAAGACTTAGGTAAAAAACAAAGTTCTTTATTAATTGGAATTGGTGAATTAGCGTCGTGGGTTTGATTCTGTAGAGAGTTTTATAATGATTAGACTCGTGTTACACATTATGAAATTTGGTACTGAGTATAATGATGTATATTATCGTACTCAAGGACCACACACACACACACACACACACACACACACACACACACACACACACACACACACACACACACACACACACACACACACACACACTGGTTACCGTGATCAAACTCCTAATATTTATATAACCTTTAATCAAATCAGTAAGGCAATCAATCCCTCGCCGAGCGTCAGTCACTTGTTTAAAGATGAGTCTGCATTATCTTACACGGTCAAGGTAGAGAGAGCACAACTGTTCATATGAGAAATAATATAGATAAGTACACCAGAGACTACACATGACTGTTGTTGTGTGGCTTCACGCACACGTGTATGTCTGCTTGTTCCCGTGTACACCTCTATCTCACTTCTGTATTAACATGAAAGAAGACGAATTACAGGAAGCGTACTGCCCACCCAGACACCCGAGACTCAAATATTTACTCGGCAGTTCAATAGGTCAGCCACCTGGGCCTCACGTCACACACACAGGCTGCGATAATGAAGGTATACATACGCTATTTTTTAAGCAACTGAAGCTAGTGTTGTTGTTGTCTTTCTACAGTTAGGCAATGGAGATCTGGTTATATACAAGCATGAGTTGAGACGGGAGGAGAATATGTGCTCCTACATGTTGTGACGGGAGGAGAATATGTGCTCCTACATGTTGTGACGGGAGGAGAATATGTGCTCCTACATGTTGTGACGGGAGGAGAATATGTGCTCCTACATGTTGTGACGGGAGGAGAATATGTGCTCCTACATGTTGTGACGGGAGGAGAATATGTGCTCCTACATGTTGTGACGGGAGGAGAATATGTGCTCCTACATGTCTGGATGTGAGCAACGATACAGAGAAAGTGAGAGGATATTACGACACATTTCCATCTTAGGTTAGAACTTTATATTCTGCATAAACTGTGAGTGTCTGGAGGATTATGGTCATAAGGAAAATCCACAGAGTAGTTTTTTGTTTTAGAGTTTTGTTATGCGATGAAAAAAGAATTAAGAATATCCCTGTTGTTTAAGTACGTAGGTTTGGTCGATAGAGTTGGTTGACGTGTAGAAGCTATATGAACCTGTTGAGGGTTAATCGACTTATAGACGGAACAACACCAAGGACGTAGCGTTAGAATACGGGGATGAGCTCGGTTATGCCCCTACGTCGACAAGAAGTTGGATTATGGCCAGACTATTTCTAATAGCTCACAGAGGATACCAGTCACATACTTTCTTTACATAATATTATATAATCATATGGTGTGCAAATATGCTTATCTCTACACACAGACACACACACAGAAAAAAAAACACCTACCCACGCGACACTGTCCCCGTGCTGTATGTTTATGGCTGTCACGCTAAACTGTGTGTGTGTGTGTGTGTGTGTGTGTGTGTGTGTGTGTGTGTGTGTGTGTGTGTGTGTGTGTGTGTGTGTGTGTGTGTGTGTGTGTGTGTGTGTGTGTGTGTGTGTGTGCCAGGCATCCCAGCAGGTTAGTCAACCCCTTTAAGTGTCACCGTGATGATTGTGGCTGCTTAAATGAGGTTCTATATATAACCAGGTCAGGTGTTGCTCTCTGGCGAAAATAGGAACATTTTTTTTTCTGCAGAATTTTATTTCAATAGTAATGAACTTGGAAAAAAAAGACCCACAACTTTCAACTCAAAAATCATATTTCTTCTTCACTTCAGAAATTCATATTAAGAGTATATTAAAAATGGGTCTTACAAGTTTCAATTCAGTAAACCCTGTTTATTCTTATTTCTTTAGGAATTTTGTATTAATAACAGGTAATGAAGTATAGGTTTAATTTGAACATTTCAATTCATAATAAGAGAAAATGAAGGTGAACTCATGCAATCTAAATTTAAGGTAATTAATAAGTTATCAATATTGTATTTATAGACAGTTATTTTAAAGACATTAGCCATTGTAAATTATGTACCAGAATAAAAAAAAATATAGATGAAAAATATAGGAAATAATACTTAAGGATATAAGAGAAAAGTTATATTTCGCCAAGGTTTAAAGTGAAATTCGTTTGAAGGAAAGTAATGATGATTGTTGTATAAAGAAGATAATACCTCATTCTGTGATGCAATGGAAGTAAAATAACGGAGGCGTTCAGTTTGCAGCGCGGCGTTGATAATGAAGACTTGTTTCGCCAGTGTGCGGACACGAGTCGCTGTTTTAAAACGACTCGGATTAATTTATGCCTTTACGTTACCACGAAGCTGTGGCCACTGTGAGGCAGCTTTAGTGTGATGGTGTGTGTGTGTGTGTGTGTGTGTGTGTGTGTGTGTGTGTGTGTGTGTGTGTGTGTGTGTGTGTGTGTGTGTGTGTGTGTGTGTGAGTTGCCTTCTGTGTTTTAGTGTTTTTAGGTTGTGTTACATTTGTCTTTTTCTGTGTTGTCATGCGATGTTTTACGCTTACTTCTGTATGTCAAGTTTCACCTCATTCCTTGTTGTGTTGTGTTGTGTTGTGTTGTGTTGTGTTGTGGGGTCGGTGAGTTTTACTGTGTCCTGTCACTCATTTTTTCTCCTGATGTCTCTCATAATCTACAATGTGCGTGTTGTGGTCCCTAAAGTTTTTGATCACATATTGGTATTTTTCTCTTCTGTGATGTGGTGAAAGTTGTGTATATGTTATAAAAAACTCCCCCGGTATTGTGTTCACCACAAGGCTGTGTCATTAACCCCACACACACACACACACACACACACACACACACACACACACACACACACACACACACTTATAATTCACTTTACCATCACTCGGTGCTTCACTCTCCCACACACACACAAACACACACGGGTAATTGACTTAACAATCATTTGGAGCTTCACATGTTATGGAAGTTTGTAATTCTTTGTGTGTTACCGCTGTGTATTTCAACTGACATAATATTTAACAACACTGCATCAGACTAATTAATAACCATCATTGTTTACTCTCCATACCTGGCAATATTATAGTTTACATTTCAGTTGAACATTTGTGTATAGGTGTATGTTGTAAATGTATAAACTAGTGTTGTGCTTTATATAATGTAAATGACAAACTCCCTCACTCTGAAAAATTATACCATATATGCCTCTATGTATTATTTGTATATGAACGTAAATTTATAGGTCAAATTGGTTGAGAAATTGTTTTACATGTAACTTAGGAGAGTAAATTGGTTTACAGGAAAATTGAATAAGAAAAATGGGGAAAAGGTTAAGGATTAGAGAAATTGGATAATGATAATAGAAAATAAAAATAAAATTAACCCAATAAGAAAAAAATTGAAGAAATTAGCAAGAATGTGAAGAACGTGAGAAGGAATACGACGAGAAAGACTGAGAAAAAGATGGAAGAAAAGAGGAAAATTTGGTAAAGGGAGAACGAGAAGGAGAGAGGAGAAGAATTCATAGGAAAACAAATACGATTAATGGACAACACAACAAGGAATAATAATCCAGTTTTCCTCAGTAACACTACACTGTGGGTCTCGTCGTGTGATATAGAGCAGATGACTCTAACTGTATTATTTTGTGCCTTATAGAGTTCACAATCTCTATCTATCAGTCTATTGATGAATCTATCTATTTTTATCTGTTTGTGTCTATCTTCTCTCTTCTTTTTTGTTAACCTTTTTCATCTCTCTCTCTTCTTTTCTCCCCTTTTCTCTCTCTCCCTCTCTCTGTTATCCCCTTCCTCTCCTACCACCTTTAAAACCCTCACATCACCACCACTCGTAACACCAAAGACGACAAAAAATACATCTGGCCTAACGTTGAGAAGATGAGGCAGTGGATCTTTCTCCTATACCATTCACCAGTACTTTACCTCTAGCGTGATCTGCCCCGAGTCTCCCTAAAGGACATGCAGTATATACAAAAAGATATACACTTGAAAATATATGCAAAGAGATATTGTGTTTTAATATCCTTCTCCTGAGGGGATCGTGATCGTTGTATGTGTGATATAATTTTTTTTTTGTGTGTATCTGTGGGATTTTTTTGTATTTGTGTGAGTTTGTTGTTGTGTTTCATTATCCATGCATGTGTTTATGTTTGTTTATGACTGTTTATAGTCTGTGTACGTGTATGTAAAACCAACATGGCCACGCATGCAGTAAAAGAGGGTACAGAACAATTAGTGTCAACAACAACACACTGTGGCTGGAGCGTGACACAACCAGCGGCTCCCCAGTATCTGTCCCTGGGTATATGATGAACACTGTTAGAGGATTATATGTGTGTGTGTATATCTCTCTCATGACTTATTTATTTCATGCCTATAAGAACTAAAGGTATGGTTAAGGGAATTGATGCCCCACGTAAACGATTCATTTTATGACCATCGAGAGCTGTCTTAGTAGGATGTAGAGATGTACAAAGTGTTAATTAAAAGACATAAAGCCACGCAGTCCTTGGTTAAACAATCTGTACCTCGGCAGAAACATTGTGTTTTATCGTTATATTTCTCAGTTTTCTCTTTTATATTTTGTCCTCTTTTTTTGTATTTTTTTCCTCACTACATTTATAAGTCTTTATCATCATCGCTGATTTACGTCGCTTGACATTAACAATTACCTAACGCAGATTCAGTAATTGGTCAGACATTTAAAAAAAAATTGTTCGTTACTAATTTCCTTTGAAATCTGCGGTGCCTGCAAATGGCTAAAACTGAGGCTGTCAAAATTTAATTACAATACTGCTGATGTACAGAAAGTTGATCAATAGCTGGAGTATACTAACTGAGAATAGGACAATTTTGAAACTGAATGTCTTACATATTACGAATATTAATGGTAAATTTTGTATGAATATAGACAAAATCAATAATTTACATAAATAAACTTAGTCTTGCAGTCCTCTCTCCTTTTTTTTAACTTAAACGTACCACAGTTTTTATCGAGTAGAATAATCCATAAACATAAACCAAAAATCACAATTTCAGTTCAAGAATAAATTTACAGTTGTGGTGTCAGTGTTGGTCATTATCGGGTCAACATGAAAATCTGGGGGGAAAATAAGAAATTTTTAATTAATTTTGTAAAGAGATGTATCTTTAATTAAATACATTACTGGACTTTATAGGGCAGGTGTTTGGGGGAGTGTGTGTGTGTGTGTGTGTGTGTGTGTGTGTGTGTGTGTGTGTGTGTGTGTGAAATTTCCTTAATCACCTGGTAGTTAGCTGCACTCACGTGATTAACGAAATCGACATCTTTGGTTACAGTGATAAAGTTCCGTGATATAGTTCAGGGAAAGAGAGTTAATGTTCCCCAGGTTCGATACCCGCTATGAGTAAAACAGTGAGCTATAAACACAAGGGCGAGTTATTTATTGGTCAGGTTATTTACCTTAACTCCGGGGTTAATCTCGTGGGCCCGGGGATAATTTATGAAGTAAACTGTGAACATTCTACCACACACACACACACACACACACACACACACACACACACACACACACACACACACACACACACACACACACACACACACACACACACACACACACACACACACACACACACACACACACACACACACACACACACACACACACACACACACACACACACACACACACACACACACACACACACACACACACAGAGGTGAACAGTGGTGAACAGTGCTTAAGTCAGTGAGAACAACTCAACAGTAACAGTGGTACCCAAGTTGACCTTCACACAGTGAGGTCCCAGGTACCCAGTGATAACGGCCCGTGACCCAACAACCAGCGATGTGTTAATCCGTCTACGATAGGAAGGCCTGGGACCACACCTCACTCATAGAACACCGTCTGTGAGGGAACTACTACACCACGTGAGGCCCCTCATAACACCATCTGTGAGGGAATTACTACACCACGTGAGGCCCCTCATAACACCATCTGTGAGGGAATTACTACACCACGTGAGGCCCCTCATAACACCATCTGTGAGGGAATTCCTACACCACGTGAGACCCCTCATAACACCATCTGTGAGGGAATTACTACACCACGTGAGGCCCCTCATAACACCATCTGTGAGGGAATTACTACACCATGTGAGGCCCCGCATAACACCATCTGTGAGCGAATTACTACACCACGTGAGGCCCCTCATAACACCATCTGTGAGGGAATTACTACACCACGTGAGGCCCCTCATAACACCATCTGTGAGGGAACTACTACACCACGTGAGGTCCCTCCTAACACCATCTGGGAGGGAGTTACTACACTACGTTTTTGCTGTTCAACACCTACATTAATCTGTATGTTCACTGTATGTTCCTTCACCTTTCTCTAATGAAGGCTTTTGTTAAACCACCAATGTATGTAATAAGTCATTTATGCCCAATGTATATTTTCAGCCTTCGGGCTGCAGAACTTTTTCAATAAACCGTTAATTATTATTATTATTACACACACACACACACACACACACACACACACACACACACACACACACACACACACACACACACACACACACACACACACACACACACACACACACACACACACACACACACACACACACACACACACACACACACACACACACACACACACACACACACACACACACACACACACACACACACACACACACACACACACACACACACACACACACACACACACACACACACACACACACACACACACACAACACACACACACACACACACACACACACACACACACACACACACACACACACACACACACACACACACACACACACACACACACACACACACACACACACACACACACACACACACACACACACACACACACACACACACACACACACACACACACACACACACACACACACACACACACACACACACACACACACACACACACACACACACACACACACACACAGAGATTTTAGGTTTAATTATATTAGAAATTGCTTAAATAAATATTGTCCGGAGTAACAGGAGGCAGTAATATATTGAAAAACTATGTACAGTAGGGGCAGTGAAATTTTGCTCAAAGCTGCACTCTTCAGGCATTGTTCCTTATACATATCTAAGACTCCATGCCAAATTTGAAGCTGATATGTCGAGGTTTAGTCTGCCGCATTTTCTACTGAAATTTTTAAATTTACCTACAGTACTAGCCAAACAGCCGCTGTGGCGGTGCAATGTTCTGTTCAGTGTTTATCAACTTTTTTTTCATATCTCTTATTTCATTTAAGTTGTCTTGTTGCAGATGAGTATGGTGCTATGTCTATATTGATTATCAGCCTTTTCTCATTTCATTTCTCAATGTTGTGTTACTGTACTGTAATGTAGGGGAGACCTGGGTAAGTTGGCATGAAAGTGACGAAGATGTGGGACAGAGTGACGGCAAGAGAGAAGCATGATGCGGACAGAGTTAGGAGACAGCTTGAGCAAAAACATAGATATCTGGTAGCTGGAGATATTCCTTATGTTGAGGATAATTCAGATGATTCAAGAGATATTCCTCTCGTCAATACTGATGCTGATTTTGTCCCTGATCCAAGGGCTCTGACAGACACCAGGTCACAGAACCGGACAAGACTCCCTACACTGGCTGCCGCTTGTGACCGATACTTGATTAGTGATTATGCTGGAGCTGCCATTGCTACTGCCACCTTAACTGACTATGGCATTATCACAAAGGATGACAAGAGTCAGGTTATTGGACCACATAAGCTGCGGGATGCGAGACAAAAATACCGATTTAAGAGGCAAGAAATTGAGATGGGTAGTTTAGATAATTTGACGTCACTCTATTTTGATGGTAAGAAGACCGCCACTCGTGTGATGATAAAGAATGAGAAGACCGAGAAATGGAGTTCGAGGATGATGGTGAAAGATCATTATGTCATCATGGTTGAGCCTGGCAATGAATATCTCACACATGTGACTCCCAAGACTGGACACGGAAAGCAGATTGCCAAAACTATTCACGAGTATCTGGTGGAGAAAAATCTAACCCAGCAGCCCATTGTGTGTGTTGGTTGTGATGAAACCAATGTAAATGTAGGATCAGAAAATGGAGTCATTCATCATCTTGAAATGTTACTTGGTCACCCGCTCCATTATTTCATATGTCAGCTTCACGGAAATGAGCTGCCTTTCCGCGCAGTTTTTTATCACTATGATGGTAAACCAAGTGGTCCTGAGCATTGGCGTGGTCCCATTGGAAAGCAGATCAAGGAGTCTTTGTCTGAGCTTCCAGTTGTCGCCTTCCAGCCAGTCAGTTTCCCTGATTTCCCTGTGTTTAATGATGAAGTGGAGAAAGATCTGTCCTGGGATCAGAAATACCTGTATAGGATTTGTAAAGGAGTTATCACAGGTGTTGTTGAAGATGACTTGGCTGCTATTGAGCCAGGTCCTCCCTGTGTGTCAAGGTGGAACACCTTATGGAGTAGAATCCTCAGGCTGTATGTAGCAACATCAAGACCCAGCCATGAGTTGAAAAGAATTGTCATTACAATAATAAAGTTCAGTGCTCCAATGTGGTTTTACATCAAGATACACCCTTACGTAACACACGGCTCGAGGAACGTATTCCAGTCCCTGCTATATATGAAACACCTGAATAGTGAGGAGGAGACGATAGTGAAGAAGGCTGTCCAGAGAAATGCATACTTCGCCCACACAGATCAACTTCTTCTTGGTATGTGTGCAGATGAGGACATGACTGTTAGAGAAAAAGCTGTCTCAATGATAAGAAAAATTAGAGAGGAGAATCAGCAAAAGGAAGAATGCACTGGCAGATCTGAAGAGGAGGAGGAAGATTCTGATGCTGCTGTTGACGAGAATTTGTTAAACTATACTGATGAGGAGGGTAAAGATGGAGATGGGAATGAGGATGTGCCTCCTGTAGTCAACATGAGAAAGGTGGTGACTCCGAAACTAAAGTGGCAAGCAAAAAACTATCATTCCATGATTAACTGGAGGAATGAACTCAAGACTGAGCCTCCTTACATTGCTTCTCTGTCAAATCTACAGGTTAATGACATTCTTGAGACACCATTAGTGGTGCCCAAGTGGCCAAACAGCACTCAGGCGGTCGAGAGAGGCATAAAAGTGATGACTGAAGCTTGCACTGAAGTGACGGGATACGAATCGAGAGATGGATATATTAGGCAAAGATTATTGTCTAGGAAAATGATGCCAAGGTTCCGCACAAAAAAGAATTTCAATATGAACTTGTAATGATTTTCTATACGGTGTACCTGTAAAATAACATGTGAATTAAATCGATGTCACCCATGTAAAATTTATCATTATCCTGGAAAACATTAAATGACACCTAATTTTTGGTATACACTAAAAGTTGACAAAAAGTCGTTCGCGATGCGGCAGGGTAAGTATGCATGAAATGGCATGAAATTTTGCACAGGTGTTTGTTACAGCCATACAAACGATGCCTGAAAAGTGCAGCCTGCAACTCAAATAAAAGTGTTTTTCCCTGCCCCCTAGTGTACAGTACTGCTCTCTCTCTCTCTCTCTCTCTCTCTCTCTCTCTCTCTCTCTCTCTCTCTCTCTCTCTCTCTCTCTCTCTCTCTCTCTCTCTCTCTCTCTCTCTCTCTCTCTCTCTCTCTCTCTCTCTCTCTCTCTCTCTCTCTCTCTCTCTCTCTCTCTCTCTCTCTCTCTCTCTCTCTCTCTCTCTCTCTCTCTCTCTCTCTCTCTCTCTCTCTCTCTCTCTCTCTCTCTCTCTCTCTCTCTCTCTCTCTCTCTCTCTCTCTCTCTCTCTCTCTCTCTCTCTCTCTCTCTCTCTCTCTCTCTCTCTCTCTCTCTCTCTCTCTCTCTCTCTCTCTCTCTCTCTCTCTCTCTCTCTCTCTCTCTCTCTCTCTCTCTCTCTCTCTCTCTCTCTCTCTCTCTCTCTCTCTCTCTCTCTCTCTCTCTCTCTCTCTCTCTCTCTCTCTCTCTCTCTCTCTCTCTCTCTCTCTCTCTCTCTCTCTCTCTCTCTCTCTCTCTCTCTCTCTCTCTCTCTCTCTCTCTCTCTCTCTCTCTCTCTCTCTCTCTCTCTCTCTCTCTCTCTCTCTCTCTCTCTCTCTCTCTCTCTCTCTCTCTCTCTCTCTCTCTCTCTCTCTCTCTCTCTCTCTCTCTCTCTCTCTCTCTCTCTCTCTCTCTCTCTCTCTCTCTCTCTCTCTCTCTCTCTCTCTCTCTCTCTCTCTCTCTCTCTCTCTCTCTCTCTCTCTCTCTCTCTCTCTCTCTCTCTCTCTCTCTCTCTCTCTCTCTCTCTCTCTCTCTCTCTCTCTCTCTCTCTCTCTCTCTCTCTCTCTCTCTCTCTCTCTCTCTCTCTCTCTCTCTCTCTCTCTCTCTCTCTCTCTCTCTCTCTCTCTCTCTCTCTCTCTCTCTCTCTCTCTCTCTCTCTCTCTCTCTCTCTCTCTCTCTCTCTCTCTCTCTCTCTCTCTCTCTCTCTCTCTCTCTCTCTCTCTCTCTCTCTCTCTCTCTCTCTCTCTCTCTCTCTCTCTCTCTCTCTCTCTCTCTCTCTCTCTTTCTCTTTCACTCTCTCTCTCTCCCATATTTCTTTAGCTACACAATGACATCAGACAATTGTTTTAGTTACATATGCAAGTCACAACAAACCCGACTAATATAATTTATGTTACATCATAGGACAGTGCAGTAGGTGCCTAGATATACTTCCAGCAGATGTGAATATTCATGAAAGTGTTTGTACCTTTTCGTGTTTCTGCTTCCAAATGGTTACCTACATGTCATGTGTGTGTGTGTGTGTGTGTGTGTGTGTGTGTGTGTGTGTATTTTTTTGTGGGTGATGAAGGGTCATATCGCGGAGTAATTAAGGGAATCACGTAATTATAACAGAAGCAACGTAATTTGACTGATGAATATAACATACAATGTAACCACCACTATGAAAGACTCGGTCAAAGCTTAATATAAGAGTTCACGTGTGGGTTAAGGTGTTGGTTAGGTTAGGTTAGGTCAGGTTAGGTTAAAAATTCAGTATTTTTAAGTTAGTACATAACCTTTAAGAACGGGTATTTTTAGTCAGTACAAGCTGGCGAGGTTTAGGTGGTCCTCATTAGTGGAACAAAAATGTCAGTGATTGTGAGCAGCAAAAAGTGAATGTGGGAGTTGCGTGCTTCTGACTTTGTGGTGGAGGGAGGAAGGCCACGGCCGGCTCCTCTCCATTATATCTGGCTCTTTGTGAATAAATGTTTTCTCGCGGTATTACTTCGCTCTGGTAGATTTGTTCTCTTTGTCTTATGTTTCTCGTCTATATTCGCCTTCTAATAATTTTTCTCCCTCATATTTTGTGACAGCGAATGGAGAAATAAATGTTTTTTTCTTTATTCCAATAAAAAAAAAACTTTTATGTTGATTTTTTTTATACCTGCAACGTACAGTACTTGTATGTAAACTTCAATTCAGGTATTAACTTATCTGTAAAAGAAACAATGACTCAGTTGGATGTTCGTAGCTGAGGATATATTTATAAGGAAATATTTCTAGCATTTCATCTTATTAACTCTCCTCCTTTAGTCGACAATCTCTCTCCCCTTTCTCTCTGCCGCAATGTTGCTTCACTCTCTCTCTTTTACAGGTACTTTAACGGGCAATGTTCGGTGGAATTGGCATCCTGTGTACCGCCGGCAAGGCCGTGGGCTCATAACACACGTCTTGCCCACGGTGCCCACCGTTTCTCTGTGGATGTCGGTCACACGAGAATAACTCGTTATAGTACCTCCTTCTTTCCTCACACAGCCAAACTGTGGAATGCTCTGCCTTCTTCTGTGTTTCCATACTTATACAATCTGTCTCACTTTAAAAAGCCGGTTTTCCGGCATCTTCGTGGTGTAGATTAACACAGTATAACCTTTTTCTTCTCTATTTTCAATTTCTTTCTGTTCTTATTTTTTCGCCCCCCAGGCACCGTTGTGGGTCGTTTGACCTGTGCCCGGGTGGACTAATTCCCGTGAAAAAAAGAAAAAAAAATCTATCCTTTTAAAATATACCCGTATACAGTATATTACCTGTACCAAGCTACAGGAATAGTATTTCTGGCGTCCGCTTCGTGAATAGCAAAGTGGCATCTACACTCTACTATTACTAGTATAAATGCAGGTATCTGAACCCTATTGACAATTATTATCGTGAAAGTTATAGTCGTTTATTCACTCCCACTGTAAACTGTATATTTGGGATTAATTTTTCTGGAAACCTTACTGGAGATTTATTATTTACAAGCGAAACTCATTCATTTTTCGTGTCGCGTGGTGGAGGAAGAAGGAAGGACGGATTAAACGAAGGACCAGGAATATTGACCATTGTATTCACGACACAACAGCTGGTCATTTATCAGACTGTTGAACATTAACGTAAGCTTTAAGGCAAATGATCTAATTTTTTCTCGACTCAAATGCAGTAACGATGTAACCTTGAAATATTCAGAGGTCAGAATTGCGAGTGAACACCTAACATAAGTTGTAGTAAACTGTCTGTCTCTTTCTGTATACGCTCTCTCTCTCTCTCTCTCTCTCTCTCTCTCTCTCTCTCTCTCTCTCTCTCTCGGTTTACATATTAAGACTCCTTCTTAAGTGCTTTACTCCATCAAGACAGCAGAAATATATAAGTTGTTATGTATGTTATTATTTTTCCAACGTCTTGAATGAGTTATGAACAGCCATATCTCATAAAGCCGAAGTAGATTGGTAAAAGGTTTTCAATCACCTTTTCAGTGGATCGGTATTTTAGAGACAAAAATATATAGTTACCGCACTACGAAGGGTGAAAGAGCTGGTGCCAGTTACTTGATATTTCATGTTTATTCAGTGTTTTTGTTGTATCTCTTGATAGTTAAAGCCTTACAGTAAAAAGTTTTCTTATATTTAATGTTATAAAGACAATTAGATGACATTAGAGTGTACTGTAGATAAGAAAGTGGGTCTCCTAGATTAAGGACAGTGTGTATACAGCTCACTAAAGACTAGGCCTTAGGTGCATAAAGTTACTGCGTGGCCGACACTGTACTCGACCGCCTCACTTTCCGAACTATAAAGTCAGGTAATACTCCCAGCGACCCCGAGAACAAGAGACAAACGCTACGTTCGGGCACTACAACACAATCATTACCTGACAAAAATTACAAGTTCCATTGTTTAACTATAACGTTTATGTCGTGTGGGGTGTAAATGGTAACAGCGCAAGACTACACACACACACAGGTGACGCGTGTATAAACTCATATAATGTTATAAATTACGAGTTACTCACACGGATAATATCATGAGCCCACGCAGGTATGCAGATATACAGTCATAAAGAGATAATGATTAAATGAACACACAGACACATGTGTATATAATAAGACAAACTTTTATACAATCAAGCTAATTAAATTCTTCACATACATACATACATATACTGAATCTAAATAAATTACAACAATAAACACGCATCATAAAGGAAAGCTTGATCGTAAATAAAGTTCCACAACACAACTAAACTTAAAGTCTTTGTTGATAAGTTTCCCCTTTAAAACAATAATGTTTTCCTTGATCTCCGACGAGACTTTTCACTCAGTTCTGGTTTTCTAACTACTAGTCGCGTCGTTTAAACCCCATTCTCTTCTCCTTAACTTTTGGTCGTTTTGTTGTAATTATTCAGAGGTCAAAGTCACAACATAAGGTCAATGACACATGAAGTCATGGTCATAACACAAGGTCAAAAGGTTATGATCAAGAACCTCTGGTAAGGTTGAGGTGTTTAAAGCAGGAGGACCTCTGCTTACCAGCCGTCTCCACTCTCTCCTGGAGAATATATGGGAAAAGGTGGAAATCCCCCAAAGCTCTTAAAGACGCGTCTATTATCAATATTTATAAGAACAAGGGAGACCTGTCAGACTGTGGCAACTACCATGGGATCTCGCTGCTGTCCATAGCTGGCAAGATTATCGTCCGAGTCCTCCTAAACTGACTTTTTCCTAAGGAGGAAAACTTCCTCCCAGAATCTCAATGTGGTTCTAAACCATCACGTGTCACCACTGACATGATCTTTGTTGCCCGCCAGATACAGGAAAGGTGCAGAAAACAGCGTCGTGACCTGTACATGGTTTTCATCGACCTAACCAAGTCCTTCGACTCGGCCAACAGGGAAGCCCTCTGTTGGACCCTCAGCCGGTTTGGCTGCCTACCAAAATCCATCGCCATTGTGATGGCATGAAGGGCAGTGTCCTGCATAACGGCACCCAGTCAGAGTTCTTCCACATCCAAACAGGGGTTAAACAAGGGTGTGTACTGGCTCCAACTCTCTTTTCCATCTTCTTGGCTGCCTTCCTTACTCGTGCCAGTGCCAATTTAGCTAGCTGGGTGAACATCGAGTACCGGGTGAAGGGGGTCTTTTCAACATAAGACGACTAAAGGCAAGAACACAGGTGTCGGCAGCTTCCATTACTGAACTTCAGTGTGCAGGCGACTTCACCCTTGTTGCTAACACTGAACGCGACCTACAGGAGATCCTGAAGACCTATGCAGACGCGTATGCACATTTCGGCCTTGAGGTGAATGTACGTAAGACTCAGATTGTCTTTCAACCTGCCCCTGATTCAGACACACCTCCACCACCCATCCAGCTTAACGGTACTACCCTCTCTAATGTTACCCACTTTCGGTATCTCGGCTCCCACCTGTCCACCACGGCAGACATCGATGAAGTAATTGAGCATCTCAAGCCTTGGGCGGACTCCAAATTCGTGCCTCCAGCTGTAGGGAGCTGAAATTATCAACAAAGCTGCACGTATATCGAGCAGTGGTCCTGCCCACTCTGCTATATGGCAGTGAGACATGGGTTACATACAGGAGGCAGGCACTTGAAAACTTTCACCAACGTAGCCTACGTTCCATCCTCCGAGTTCGCTGGGAAGACAAGATAGCAAATGCCAGTATTCTTGGTGACACCAACTGTAGGAGCATCGAGGCTACCATTATCCATGAACAACTACGTTGGACTGGCCATGTTACCGGCATGGACGACAGTAGACTGCCAAAGCAGCTATTTTACAGTCACCTAACGAATTGTAAGCTCAACGCAGGCGGGCAATTGAAAAGGTATAAGGATAGTCTTATGACAAACCTGAAAAGGTGCCAAATCGACCCCCTCACCTGAGAGTCGATTACTCCACGTCGTAACTCTTGGAGGAGCACCACACGAGAAGGTGTCAATACTTTCGAGTTAGCCCGACTTCAAACCGAGGCAGACAAGCGTCAACGTCGGAAAGACGCTGCCACCGCCCCTCCCACAGTAGATGGAGCCCTCCACATGTGCAACTCATGTGAACGACGCTGTGGGTCCCGTATCGGCCTCTTTAGTCACCTCAAAACTCACTAACCTAGGTGACATCCCTAATAACTCATATCAGTGTATCATAGCTGGATGATCGTCATACTCGATTCCGAGTGACAGTAAAGTAGTAGAAAGTAGTAGTGTGTGCGTGTGTGTGTGATGCTCTTAAAGTTGTGTAAATATCTGATTATTTGTAATCTACACTATTACCACGTGGCAGCTTATGATAATGGTAGAAACCCCAATACAAAAATAACTCCGGAAATTGCTTTCATTAGTGATGGGAGTTTAGCAGAGATGTTAAAAAAAATTATTTCTTTGATTTCAAAGCATTTTTAATTCATGGTGAAGTGCCAAAAAAGCATTTCGCCAAAATATTTAAACTATGCAGAGTTGCAAGAATACATTTTCAACTTGTGGAAAGTGTATATAAGTTTTAAAAACAATCCTCGCCATTTGGTGAAAAGAACCTACAGTTACCAACATTCGTGGGGAGGAATATAAATAAGAGTAATGGTAATCATATATTTACCATTGACCTTGACACTGAACTTGACCTTAACTTTAACCAAGGACAAATTCATATCAAGAGAAAGAGAAGAGGAATAACTCGAGATACTTCATAGTCTCTCCACACCTTCATATAATATTAAATACGAATCATTGGTTGTAGTTCCCTCTCTGTATTACTTGGTTAGCGAGTCATTCAGTAGCGAAGACATGTATAAATAGCTTTTACTCCGTCAGTAAGTGAGTAACGATTTTTCCCCACATCAGGTTTGTGTCCGTGTGCATGAGTCAGAGGCAAGGTCAGGTACACAAAAGCAGCAACACTTTATGCTATTATTGGAAAATGTAAGATAATCCTACTGCTACCTATACCACTATCCACAAACCGCTACTACTATTACTACTGTGGCTACTGCTATTAAAACTACAACAACTACAACTACAATTTATCATTATTACTCTTCACTCTTTTATTGTTATCGTCCACCAGCAATCGTACTTAAAATAACAACGATAATATTAAAAAAAATATCGTGGCCTTACGGGAAATTTCGGAGACTCGTTTCTTAAATTAATTCCCCCTAAATAGAATATAATTAATTCCATTTTCCAGGGTATTTCTCAAATAAATAACGCCATATACTCACAGTAGACACTATCCGCTTCAGAAACTTGTAAATATCACCTCCGGAAGACACTTAAATTTACTGAAAAGACATAAAAACGAAACTTTATCCTCAACTGCACATTAAACAGATATTTCAGATACTTACAATACTTAAATCAGGGTCAAAATTACATGATAACTTACTAACATTTCAAAAATTATCTAAAACTCAGGAAGACAAATCTTTGAGGTGATTATGTGATCGAGTGTAAGAGGAGCTCACTTTCTCTCTCATCTACCAAGCAAACTGCGCCAACAAGAACAAACTTAATAGCGCCAAACCTATGATCACCAGTATTCTGTCAGGCGTAGGTCGTTTTTTATAGCAGGAACATTAATCACTTTCGGGCCAATATTGATTCGTGTGACCCTGAAGCACCAGCAGACCTTGTTGGTGTGGGGAGGAAGGTTGTGTGAGGTGGGGAGGAGACGAGAGGGTGGGGAGGAGACGAGAGGGTGGGGAGGAGACGAGAGGATCGAGAGGAGGAGGGTGGCGTGAAGTAGGGAGGCGACGAGAGCATCGAGAGTAATGGGAATAAGAGGATGGGGAGTAGTGGGAATGGTAGGATTGGGAGAAGAGAATAGGGAAGCAGTAGTGAGGAGAGAGTGGAGAGTGGTGGGGCGAGAGGATAGGGAGGAGAGGGATAGGGAATGGTAGAGACGAAAGAGTGAGGAGGAATTGGCATGAGAGGCTTGATAGGACTCAGGAAAAACATGTACGATAACGTTGAACCGCCCTTCGCACTTTCCCACACACCCACACACTCTCCCACACACCCACACACTCAGCCCCACACCCCCACACACTCTCCCATATCTTCCCACGCCAACTCCCACACTGGAAGAAGGAAGTTTGAACCCCTATGCCAGCATGACCAGGTGAACAGAGGGGCGGGACGGGAGGTCATCCTTTATGTTAATAATTCTCGGACTCTGAGGACCTCTGGTGAAACACTTACCTTTATCACCAACATATTTACCTTGTAGCTTGTATAGAGGAAAGGCGTGAGAAGAGAATGTAAAGTTTCTGTTGTTCTGAGTGACAGAGTAGTATTGAAATGATATAAGGGTGTTTGGCGTGTATGGCAAATTGATAAATGAGAGAGAGAGAGAGAGAGAGAGAGAGAGAGAGAAGCGAAAAGCAAAACAACAACACATTTCACCAAACAAAACACAGGAAATATCTACCCAACACAGTGTACAGGTAGAGTACAGTACTACCAATTCCGGCCGGGTACTCATGCGTGCGGGAACTGAACACAGCTGCAAATTTAGTTACCGAGACTTTCATGTTGGTGTACAATGTTTGCCTAATGGACTATCTCCAGTGAGGTCCTTGTTACTTTTTTGAGACCTTCACCGCCTACTGCATTTAGTGTTTTTTAACTTAATATAATACTTTTCATCACTTATAAGACTTTTGAGCAGCAGGAAAGTGACGAAATAAGTAAAGTATTAATAGGGCCATCGTCATTACCGAAATTCTATAATGCCAATAAAATTATAGACAAAATTTCATCATCTGTACTTAAGTGCACTCATTTAACATGGATAGTCCATGTAAATACGGAGTAATATTTGACGTGTAGTGATTTAGTGATTTTCTTTTATCTAATACAATTATTTACTTTATTTAACCGAAACACAAAGTGATTTTTTTTACGAGAGAGAGAGAGAGAGAGAGAGAGTACTCCTTTAAGTCTGGAAGTCATAATGAAAATATTACATTTTATTGGGTGATAAATCAAATAATCAGGACAAATATATTGCCTCCTTTTTTTTAGTAAGCTTTCATTAATGGTTGCGAGGGGGAAAACATTGTGTAATAAGAATCAATCACATAAATGGCCGGAATAATTTATTTCATATCGAGGCGGTGATTGATTACAGCTCGTATGAATGATGGTAGTACTTGATATACCTGCTGGCTGTGTGGGCGGCCAGGTGTACCCCCCGTGGACAGGTTAAATACTAAACAGAACTACTATAATGATAGAGTGTTTCTTATTCTGTGCCTTCTCTTCTTCCCTCTTCCCTCCCCCATTCTCTTTAAACTGACGGACCCGCCCACACTAGTTGAGATGTCGTCCTCCTCCTCCTCCCTCCTCCTCCTCCTCCTCCTCCTCCTCCTCCTCCTCCTCCTCCTCTCCTCTTCTATCACTCTCAACTTCACAAACTTTAATACAACTTCACCTCCACCAAAATGCTCCTCCAACTTTGGCGGAGAAAAATAAACTGAGAATAAAAGTGTGACGGTAGGAAATAACAGCGATATTTTTGTGTCACCAACCTCTCCGTTCTCTCTCTACCTCCCTGGTTTATGATTTTTTGTTTTTTGTTTTACAGTAATTTCACCATCTCTCTCTCTCTCTCTCTCTCTCTCTCTCTCTCTGCAGGATATATTATTTTACCACTAGCATTTTTCTGTAAACTAATATTGAATTCTTCCTTCACTCCTGTTGTGAAAACGTAACCAATTTAATTAATATAGTTTTCCTAAATCAGTTTTCTTTTAATCCTTTTCATATTGTTATATTTAATTTCCCTTCTATACATAGCAACTAAATCGCAACCTATAGAACCTACTTTGACAATGACTATGTTATACAGTAAACCCCAGAACGACTATGACGACTACCATAACAACAACAAACACTATTTCACCTTTCCAACAGGAGAGAGAGAATCAACTCCCTCGTGTCATATTATTCTTGCCAACACAAGACTTATCATTATCTACTAATTACACAGTGGTGAGGTTAACAGCTTATTATCTCAACAACAATAGATCTCGTTAACAACTTTTGCTCAGTAAGTTACGCCGTGTATCATAAGTTGTTCCCGAGATGTAAATTTGGGGCACAATTTGGCGGCTTTTAATGAATAATTACATGACATTTAAACATTAGTGTATATCTTTTTGTGGAAATGGTCCAATAGTTTTCCAATTAATAAACAAAATGTATTATATAAATATGTATTTTGTTAAATGATAGGAAAGAGCGACAAACACCCAGACAGACAAAGAAAACTGTTATGACCACAGCTGAGTTATAAAAAAATATTGCGGGTTTAGCCAGATTAACTTAATATTTAGTAATCATCATTCCTGGATGGCTTAACTGCGTCCATCCTTACGGCGTTTTGTTTAATCTAACTATTACAAAACTCCAAACCCATCACCACCGGGCTTCCCACACTGCAGCTGTTAATCCTTTAATATTTGCTATTGTGAAATTAAACTCATTCTTCTTTCAACACAAATTCGTCAACTGCGTCACAATGTATGATATATGAAGCAATAACTAACTAGCAATATACACAGAAGCAATTTATTTCTGTATTAACCTCATCAACTCTGTTCACTAACAACACTCTGGCTGATAATATTTACACTATATAATAAATATACCTCTTGTTACTTAATTATTTATGGCAATTAGATTGATTTAATGTGATTACCTCAACGCTAAGTGTAAGTTATCTTTTGTTTACCGACAGACTTAGTGTTTATGTAATATTGTTTACTTTTTTGTCATCCATGAGAAGTTTTTATCCTCCAGCTGTGAATCCCTAAACTTTCTTTTCTTTCTTTCTTTCTTTCTTTCTTTCTTTCTTTCTTTCTTTTTACTACTTTCTCTACTTCACGTCTTATTCCCCACCATAGTAGTCATTATTATCATTGACTTAATTACCATTATTTTAAGTAATTAAGCATTATCATTACATAACAATTTGTAGTTATCAAAAATATTACAATTAAATGACAACATTCGTCATCATCGTCATCATCTTTATCATAATGTAATTGTCATCATCCTTTCATTATCATTTCATTGATTTTATTTTATCATTTTCCTCAGCCTTTTTCCTCGTTTAATTCTTGTCTGGCTTTCCATAATCTTATAAGTTTTTCCTTCACCTTCTTTGATAATCTTTTCGTTAAGACCAAAATTACCATAACGACACTAATTTAAAAGAAAATGTATTAGACTTTGACCGAGACTTCAGAGGCTGAAAGAAGATAACATTACCCATTGTGTTTATCGTTACTTTCCTAATTACGTTTACTTTTATGGACCATTCTCAGTAAACATTCAGTTTAAACAATAAATATGTGTTATTTATCATTCTCTCTTCAAAGGTGAGTCATAATTACCTGTAATTCACCTAATCTGACAGCGAAAAAAAGGGTAATCCACATTTGAGCATTATTTTAAAGCTTTTGATAATCAATGTGCCAGTTATTACCTCCAGTCAAAAGGAATTTAATGAATAATCATGCCACTATTTTCTCCCTTCAAAAAATTAAATTACTGTAAAAATTCCCGAAAAAACAAAACAATTATTTATCATTTGTTCATTTCATCACGAATCCAAAGTTACTGTTTATAGTCTAATCATTATTTATATATCTATCTAATAATTAATTTACTTTGTTTTTTCTTTCCATTACTTTTCTCTTTCTTAGTGTCACTTGTCTCTTTCCTCCCTTCCTCCCTTCACTCTCTCCCTTCACTCTCTCCCTTCACTCTCTCCCTCCACTCATGGTATTTTTTTTTTTTTTAGGAGGAGGGGGATTCTTCATGTTTGCTCGGGTAATGACTAAAGTTAGCGTGAATGGTTGTAAAAACATAATACCCAGCGAGATACAGTGAGCAACTTAAGCCTCAGTCATATATGTTAATTACTAATCTACATATCCAGTCTTTCTAGTGACCTACATTACCTCCCTATCTTATACTTGCTTATACTCTCATATATATATTTTCATACTTTGCATTAATTATACTAATCTATACCTAATTATACCTTAAAAGTACTTATTCATAAATTGTATCCTCTCTGGGTGTGTTTACAAATAAGAAACATATTATTTCTAGGTAAACATTAACAGTTGTAAATATTAAATCTATGATTAATTACGTAATTATGTATTATGGAGGAGTCTTATGTTTGATCTTATCTCTTCACCTCCCATCACCTATTCATTTTCTTCTACTTTTCTTCTTCTTCTACTTTTTTCTTCTACTTTTCTTCTTCTTCTACTTTTCTTCTTCTTCTACTTTTCTTCTTCTTCTACTTTTTTCTTCTACTTTTCTTCTTCTTCTCCTTTTCTTCTTCTCCTTTTCTTCTTCATCTCCTTTTCTTCTTCTTATACTTTTCTTCTTCTTATACTTTTCTTCTTCTTCTCCTTTTCTTCTTCTCCTTTTCTTCTTCTTCTCCTTTTCTTCTTCTACTTTTCTTCTTCTTCTTCTTCTTCTTTCATCAGGCGCTTATTTCTTTGTATTTTTCCTCCAGATTAATTTCATCTACTCTCTTCCTTCCATGTCTTCCGTCTCCATATGTTCCCGTTATGAAGCATTATCTTGACTCAGCGTGAGGAGTAATAAAACAACTCACTCGGGGTTATTTTTCTCTTGTAGTATATTAGAGGTAATCCGGGGCTTTGATGGGATTTACTTCATTAAAGAATTAAATCCGCTTCTCGGACAACATCAGTTATATTATTTAATCCAATTTATTATTTTTGTAATTAATTCTAAGGTTAATGGTTTTCGTTTTTTAATTTGTTATATTTCTGTAATAACTGTAATGGTCGTTGACTTTAATATTTTTATGTACCATAAATGATAACAACTTTTTTCAGAAGGCAGGTCAACGTTCGTCTGGCGTAGATTCATATAGATAAAGGCAGGAGCTGTTGATTTTTCACGCTGGCAGTATTTCTCTGTAGCACTGACTTCCTTGTTTTACGAGAGCGTTGTGTAGAATCCTTGAGTGGCTTACGCGCGTTAGGCCAGCGTCAATAACACCTACTTGGACTGTTTGCTTGCTAATCTAGATTCATTAAGATACAATCAGATGGCTTATTGGGGTCCTGAGAGCTAATTGGCCATTAAGACACCACTGCACACTGTGACGTACAAGATGAACCAGTATGGGTCTTATATTACTGTAGCTGCATAACTATTGAAGGAAAAATTAGTGCTTGAAACGCCCCTTAAACTGGTAACTATGCCTTTGGGACTTGCTTTCACTGTCACTTAGGACACATTTTGATTGTCTATTATGTTTATAAATCCTCACACGGTCATTATTTACCAGATCCGATTATAAGGCAAATCTGTAAAGTGATCCAACTATGATATGAAGTGAACACAATGGTGCTATTTAGATGTCGTTTATCATTTCTCGCAGTTTGTTATGAGGGTAATGTATGAGTTAGACTTTTAGCGACAAAAAAAGTAGCCAGTTTCGGCGTGTTTATCATACGTTATCAGAGTTTATCATGGCAGGTGGCAGGAAGGTCGCGCCGTCATTAGACCCGGTAACGGATAGTCCAGACGTGTTATGACTATGTAAATGAAACTGGAAAGTAGCCAAGACAACTTGGTTGTGGTGGATGTAATCCTAGACAAGGTTCTTGAAACTCCAGGGCACGAGCAGTAGATATATTCAATAAGTGTACAAGGCTGGGCGTGATAGCCAACCGATACAGGAGCGATTACTAGGGACCCCGGACCGTAGGTAGGCCGAGGCCGATCTGAGGGAAATTAGCTAGCCAGGCAAGGGGAGTTGCTAGACATTCCTAGGACAATAAATGAGGTCTTCTAATTACTCGACTAGCGCGGTACAGACATAGTACATCGGGACATAGTAAATGAACATAGGCATTAGACATAAGCATGGACATCAGACATGCTATAATAATATGTAGTAATACAGACATGTGAATAAATGGTACAATGAATGGTAACAAGAGTCCTGGTGTCAGGCGTGTTCACATATCTTGGTATGTACATATCTATACAACTTGTAGTATTAATAATTATAAACAAATGTAAAGTATGGATGACAAGTGAATAAAATTTCCGTGTTATAATTAAACATTCAATAGTGGGCATCAGAGTTAATAGACCAAGGCTCAACTTTTAGTACAGGTTAAGTCTGGCAATTATTCATTAGAGTGTGTGTGTGTGTGTGTGTGTGTGTGTGTGTGTGTGTGTGTGTGTGCACTTTCCATCTAATAAAGCAAATGAAAGTAAAACAACCCAACATGGATAAATACAGGAAACATTATCAATATTTCATCCCACCCACAGTGCTTCACCTGCTTCGCACCCTCCCCACCCCAGTGCCCTCCCCACCCCTCAGTGCCTCCCCCACCTGGCAGCCCTTCCACCTGGCAGTGCCTCCCTGGCAGTACCTCCCACCCGGCAAGCACTTCCACCCACATCCCCACCCCGGCAGTGCCCCCACCCGGCAGTGCCCTCCCCACCCAGCACCTCTCCCCACCCGGCAGTGCCTCCTGGCAGCACTCTCCCCACCCCAGTGCCTCCCCCACCCGGCAGTGCCCTCCCCAACCCCAGTGTCTCCCCCCACCAAGTGCCCCTTCCCCACCCAAGTGCCCCTGGCAGCACCCTCCCACCCCAGTGCCCTCCCCACCTGGCAGTGCCCCTCCCCACCTGGCAGTGCCCTCCCCTGACCTAGGCAGCACCTCCCCACCCGGCAGTGCCCTCCCCGCCCACCAGCACCCCTCCCCCAGCACACACCCTAACACAAAGTACCTTCTAAAAGTCTGTTTACAAATATTTGGCTTCATTTAAGTTTACTAATCGTAATAAATGGAAACATTCTATCACTGACGAGACATTTATTATCCTGGGATTTGGGCTGCTAAAAAAATGGGTTACTTTTGTTATGGACAAATATTTGTATTTCAGGTGTGTTGATTTAATGTTCGAATAAACTCTGTGAATTAATTTTTTTTCAGTGAACGAATCGATGCTAAATGTATTCTGTATTGCAATGGATATTTTTAAATATTCATACGCAGGATGTGTGTGTATTTGGTAGACTAAGAGAGAGATGAATAAAGAAACTGTAGGGGAGTGTTGCTGTAAAGGGATGAAGCACAGAGACTGCCAGATGATATATATAGCGACTCAAATGTACACAACGGGGGAGAGAGATTAATGATGTTATTTTTGCGTATACCTGTACTCTAATTATCAACCAAGGAAGGAGTAAATTCAGAAGAAAAAAATACACTGTCTTGATGATTAAGGATTTGGGTTCAAAATATAACAAAAATGCATTTTTTTTGTTAATTAAAGACATTAAAAACATTTAAAACCAGAAGGGAAATAAAAAAAGAACGATGACTCAAGAAAATAGTGAGTGTAAAAAAAAAACGAATATGGAAACGAAGATCTTGATTTGTCTTGAGGATGAACATCGAGAAGACGGTCCTGAGGGAGTGTTGTAAAGTAGAGCTTGGGTATAAAAGGGGGATCAGGTGGGGAAGAAAAGGGATTGGTATAGCTGATGGTCTCACACAACTCTCATTAAGTCGCGGTAGGTTTTTTTTTCTTCGGTAAACTGTGTGAAACAAACGGCGGCAACTTTCCTCCTTGCTTACTAATACATGGTTCCTGAACAGCGAGATAAAGTTACGTGTAGTTTGTTATATTCTGCCTCCCTTACTTATTCACTTTACAGACTAGTTAACATTTTTCTTTGTATTTTTTGCGTATATAAACTTCGATTCAAGTATTCAAGAATTTCAGTATATTTAATTCGAGTCTTGAAGTATTATAAGATATTTAGTTGAAGCACTCAAGCATAATGAAACGTTTACTGTTACCACTAATGCTCGTCACTGTTAACGACTAGTGCCATTTAGAAATTCATCCCCAACACTGTGCTTATTTTTGGTACTTATTTAAACACTAAACCCATTTTCAGTGTTTATCTCATCACTTTAAACTAAATTCATGTATTTTCTTGTAATTTGAACCAAAGTTAAGCATTTACTGCATTGAACAAGATGCAGTAATTTCATGCACTTTGAACATGCAATTAAAAACTTTCTTGCAGTTTAAACGCTTAATTTGAACACTTCACGTGCAGTAAGTTCTTGACTAAAACGATTCATGCGTTCAAACATTTAAAACATTATTTGTTTTTTAAGTGATTAACATAATGTTTTATTCACTTTAAAACTCTTTACAAACACTACACTCCAGGTAAGTTAAACACATTAAATATTTTAGTGAACTCGCCGAACTAAGAACAATTCTCCTTTAAGTGTCAGGTAACTCCTATCACCGATCAAATGTAAAAGCATTTATAACATTCGCTCACGTATGGAAATGTTGATACTAATGCTTGGGTGTTGATCTTTGACTATTAACTGTCAATAAGATATACACTTTATCGGAGGGAGAGAGGTCAAGGGATGCGAGGGAGAGGTTAAGGGATGCGAGGGAGAGAGGTCAAGGGATGCGAGGGAGAGAGGTCAAGGGATGCGAGGGAGAGAGGCTAAGGGATGCGAGGGAGAGAGGCCAGGGATGAGGGAGAGAGTCAAGGATGCGAGGGAGAGGCAGGGATGCGAGGGAGAGGTCAAGGATGCGAGGAGAGAGGTCAGGATGCGAGGGAGAGAGGTCAAGGGATGCGAGGTTATGTTTGAGAGACAATTTCAACCCCTTAGGAAAACACTTGTCACATACTGTACATTTATACATTTCATATCAACTCTACATTGGAGAGTTACCTTTAATCAATCTCTTTCAGAAACACGTAGAGTTTAATTCCTAGTAGAAAAAAAAATATATACTATTTAATTATCTAACTATAATTTTTGCTGGAGTACCCGGTTAAAATTTACACAATATGATTCACACAACTATAAACATAACCTTGTGTTCAAAATTTACGACGCAATGATCAAGGTATAATGAAACTGAATAAATAATATTTTAACAAATAATTAGCTTTTATTTGCCTGTTTACCTTAATCTCTTTTGTTTGTTATTCCCGGGGTTCCTAACAATAGTCCTCATACACAAAGGTAAATACATCTTACATTTTAGACTTGAGTGACTATTTCAACACTGCAGATGGTGAAACATAAGAGCCTCTTGACTCACCCTCTCCCTCCTAAAACAAGAAGCAAAGTTAGCACGAGGGGAAGGGAGGCTGTGTGTCACTCCTCCAACTTTCCATCACTTTAGGTAACATTTATCACAACAACACCAGTCACCTGTCTGTACTGAATGTTACGTTATAAGACACAGTTTGTTGGTCGTGTTTTATTCTTTGTTTTGTTATTCATTTATGTTTTCTTTTTATGTATCATTATTTTAACCAATCAAAGTTTTGTGAACCAATCGTAATTGGTTTTAAAGTATGGGGTTATCAATCTATCAACGTATCTACCTTTTTATACATCTATGTATCTTCTTACATACGAAATATCCATCAACTTGTCTGTCTGAATCAGCATAAGCTTGAGTGATAAAAAGTTTTCAGAAAATTTCTTTTCACTGCACCAACACATTCCGGAGAGGAATTATTAAGAAAATCCTTTCATCAGGGAGTCAATTAGCTTTGTCAGTATGAGACATCCATCTCTTGAAATGAATTCCCGAAATTGCATGACAGGAAAGCACCGGTTATGAAGGAAGAAGGAGTGCAACCTATCAGAGTCACCACCAAATGCATGGCTGAACGATAGGTAGACATGCAAGGGCTGACCCTGACTTGACCTAGGCTGACCGTCCAGTAAGCGGTTGAACAGGTGAGTGGGCATGCAAGGGTTGACCCTGAGTTGATCGAAGCGGACTAGCAATTACACGATTGAACAGTGCATGTGAGGGATGACCCTGGGTCGACTCTCAAATAAGTGGTTGAAGGTTAAGCAGCATGCAAGAGGTGATCCCGTCGGAGCCTAGCATGACACACCACCATCCACTGGGAACTGTAGGTTGTACGTCACACAGAAACCTTTGATAAACGAATCTTATCTCTGTTATACTCTATATTAATATTTGGACTTTGAACTAATAAAATGATATATTAAAGAAGACGAAGGGGCTATACTTGTATGTGATGTAGCAGTTATAATTGTTAGAATCTTAAGACAAGGCAAACAATCACAAGACGTTACGAAAATGAAAACAAAAAAACATCATTACTCTTATTCAATATTCTGAAACAAGTCGATTACTCAACCAGTCTCCATGAAACACCAATACCCAAGCACACAACACAAAACTCTCAACGTGATATCGTTATAATAAAACTCAACACAAATATATAAATTTTTCTAAACTCGCTGTATTTTAATTAATGATTCATGGATTTTTTTCTATGTAAAATGAAAATGACGCCGACGCCGTGATGGTAGCAGGTCCTGTATACGCTATCGACATAATATTCAGTTATAGCTCCTCTGAAATCAATATCTCAGTCCCAGTGCTTGAGAGTGGAGATTGTCACCAAGTAGAGAGGCGGATTATTTATTTATTCTCATTACAGGGAACAACATTGTGTGGTGAGCTCAAGGCGACAGAATGAGAGACCATTACGGAGAATTACCTCAGTGTGTCACGTTCAACTGTTACATGTATTCATTATGCATATTTATCACCCACATTTTGCCAGAGTGACACTCACGAGGGACCACTACAATGTGACCAAGGGAACAATGTCTCTTACTCATGGAACATTTAATTCTGTAGGTAACGTAAAATTTAGGGATTCAGGGTCACTTTTTTGTCATTTCTAAAGTGAACGACATTACAGATGGTGACAAAGAACAGCACATACTAACAGCGACATGTTATTTTTGTTTTGCCTTGATCAGATAAAATGAAGAGTTGTAGGTGAGATGTGTCCTAGGTCAAATAATCCCCATCCTAATCTAAACATTAAGACTGTGACCCCCTGCCCACTGACCTAGCTTTAGCATCAGACAAAACTCCCGAATAAAACATGAAAACGATTCGTAATTACCGAGTGAGGACTTTTAGCATGACATTTATGACGTCATCATCACTGTGCCACGCCTTCATTAGCAGACACACACTGCAGGAGGCAAACACTTTTTTATACCTTAATTATAATCTTTCTTTATCCTTGTTTGCTTTTATCACTTTACTAGGTCTTGATTACCAGTTAGTTCATTTCTTTCATACACCTTCATCCCTTCACCTTATTTGCATCTTATTTTTAATATATTTTTACATGTGTGTGTGTGATAAGTATTTTAATTTTGCTACATTTAATAAGTATAAAAAATGACAGTTTGGTTGAATTGGATATTTTTTCTGACATTAATGTTCCCAGGAAAATCATAAAATTCTTGTGATTATTTTAGGTAATAATTAAACGTAATATTACTTATCTCTGTATAATAATAAGAATGGATACGTTAATGACAAAAATTCCATTACATATATTCATCTTTAAAATATAGTTAACTTTCGGCCATTGCTAACCTACCCATATATTGTTTTCTTGAATTTGGTCTGACCTTTAGTAACGGAGTAAATAAAAAAAGATATACAGGTGTGGGTTTCAGATCCTATACACTTGCTAGAGGCTTATGACGCTAGGTGTTAAAGTTCGTGAGGTACAAGGGAGAAATGAATTCAATAGTTATGGAAAAAAGAAGACATTTTAATGAAACCAATGCTGAGATCGTTTGGTCTGTATTATACAAAATAAACAAAACTTAAAGCAAAAATTAAAGTTTTGGTACATTGTTTCATCCAGTCAGATTTTTTCTCCATTATTTCATTCGCTCTAATTTTTATTCCCTGAAGATAATTACCGAACAAGTAATCTTCACGTAATTAGCATAATTAAGTGAATTGTGGACGAGTCTCTAAAAAAAACACGAAGTTCACTTTGGACAAAATCGCATTGCTATGGTGATCATACAGAGCAATATATACTTCTGGTAACACTTCACTACCCGAGTATCCACAACAAGGCGAGTATAATATTCCCTGAGTGTCAACTATTATCATAATATTTTCACAAGTTTCTCCTGAATTGTATGTATTGTTATAAGTCCTACATACATTTTCCATTCAGATATTTATAAAGCTCAAGTTCCATTTACCAAATCACCCATTGTTACTTTTATACATTTTCCTTCAATGTCGACAAGTGTTGATATAATGCCTTCATATGTATGCATTGGAAGGTCACTCAAGACACGGAATGCAATAAACACATTACCATCGGTTAACAAAAGTTACATTTATGATATGAAAAACAATATATGAGAGAGAACGTGAGGCCAAGATATATAGAGAAAGAGAGAGAGGTAAGGAGAGGGAAAGAAAGAGAGGTAAGAAGAGGGAAAGAAAGAGAGAGAGGTAAGGAGAGTGAAAGAACGAGTGAGAGAGAGTGAAGCCTGTAATAGTCAAACGGCAAAAATGAGAAGCAAACATCAAATGCCTTCTTCCCAGCTGGTGGTGTGGACTGGTTCAGAGCCATTGTGCCTCAGATGGAGTCAGGTCAAAAGCTTTTAGCTGCACAACTTTTTATGCATTTTCTCGTGAATTCAGAATGTGTTTCGTCGCTTTCTCTCGTAAATGATGTTTGTCAGATATCACGTCGTCTGGAGCTAAAGCGATCTGAGCTAGAATTCTCACGTAAGGTGTTTTTACATTGATTTTCCTGAGGATTAAAGTCGTAAAGACACAAAACACATGGGCGTTCTAAGTTGTTTTTACTTTAGTTTTCTTAGGAATTAAAGCCAAGGGCGACACATTCTTACGTAGATGTTTTGTGTTGTTTCTATATTGGAGGTTCTTGTTTATTAACACCAGAGCAACTACTTGTTTACTTACGTGTTAGTTTGAACTCGCTTATGTATTAAAACTTATTGATCTTAGGTAGGTGTAACAGATATTATTATTAGTACAAGCCTTGTGTGTATTAGAGAAACACCTTTTGGTCTCCCAGGTAAACAGCTTATTATGTTAGAGTGACCAAACAGACAATGAACTTCCGTCGTGTCATAAAAAAAAATACCAAAAGATGGAGATATCGTGTTGGTTAATAAACTCTTGTTAATACCCTCATTAAGTATAATAAACTGGAGCATATTAACCTTCCCAGTCACCTTGATAAAGTTAATAACTATCCAAACAAAATAATCTTATGCGAGATAAAGGTAATTATTTATATACTGTATAAGATCATTGAGTGCATAATGTTAGAGTACTTTTAAAAAAATAATTCAAAATATTAAAATAAATTTGTATATCAATATTTTTTACCCACTCTATTCAGGACTCTGTATAAAACTCGGTTATTGGAAAACACTGGAATCGTTCAACGTTTAAATTAATGACATAAGGAAAAGACTTATTTTTCAGCGGGAAGGATGATAGCCAGTTACGGTAATAATTATAATGAACTGTAATGCCGTGAAAATACTCGACTTTTTCTATTTGATTCATTTATCATTTTACAATATTGCCTAAAAAAACTATCTAGGTCAAGTACATTGTTTTTGTTTCAATTATGTCTAATTGATCATTTACAGGACAGATTGTAAATAAATAATGTATACTTGAGAGAAATTTAAAATCACAGAGTACGAATGTTAGTCTTGAGAGTAAATAACTATACCAGTGCGTAGTTAATTAACTTATGGAGGTGAACTATTACCCCCATTGATGGCTGATGGTTCTCTGAGATGTGAGGGGCTGAAATGTGTGTTTGGTTGGGTATGTTTTTGTGTGCTTGTGAGTTTTTTGGTTCTGTATGTATATGGCTATAAGTAAATTGGTTTTCTGTATAATAATAATAATAATAATAATAATAATAATAATAATAATAATAATAATAATAATAATAATAATAATAATAATAATAATAATTAAAAATAATAGTGCGAAACGCTATATGTATGTTGTGTTGTCAAAGTAAGAGAAACAATTGAAACCCTGCAATTGTGTGTAAATGAGGCAGAGAGTCAGACCAGCAACCTGGGATTTGGTCACAATTTTTGTGTTTCCATATGGCAGCAGGGTCTACCAGTAGACAACACATTATGTCTCCAATATCTTCCAAGGCGGTGGTACCTCCCTGCTTCATAGCTGCCTACTACTTCAAGAAGTTGGAAGTTCATAAGTAAATGTGATTTTATATACTGGAGTGAAGATTATAGTGTGTTCAAATACTCGTATAAAAATGTATATGGCTCATTGATTTGTTTCTTTTTAACATTATTCTCCATTTTCCTGTCTTACTATCCTCATTTTCGTCTTCTGGTTTCTCCTTCACATTTCACTTCTTGGAAAAATAAGGCCCAACCTAATGATTTTTACATGCATTATACAAAACACTGTACCACTAGAAAATTACAATATCATAACACGAAATCTCATGGCAGAATTTTGTCAGCGAAATTTTCTAAATATATATACAGTATAAAGCCGTTTAAATTCATCGAAGTATTTATTTTTACTAAAGTTAAAAATTGAGAAATAATGATAAGAAAACATTACCAAAACAATATCAAGTGTTCATTTATGGTATACAAGTAATCGAGCCGTTTTCTTTTGAGACTATATCATTATATTTTAGTATTAGAGTTAATGCATTCTTGAACTGTAAAGAAAGGCCAATGATATTTACACAAAAAAACAAAATATAAAAATAGCCTGAAATATTGATCTACTGATAAATCTTACAGGCAGTGAACAACCAATCACAATCAAGTTCTTTCAAGCTGCGTATAAAAAAAATCGCCAATTACAGCTAAGATCTCTGTGGTTGACTGTAACTCATCAATCATACCGAGGATCTCCCAAGTTGCATGTAACTCATTATCTAGCCACATCAAAGGTCTCTCAAAATACACGTCACTCATGCAAGGTCTGGGTCACCTGTGTCGTTTGTAATCAATTCACTAATTATCATTTCGTCTTTTTTTTGACTGGAGTATTTCTTCTCCTCATCTGTAATACTTTAGTGATTCATTCTTCTTCTCTTTCATCTACAGGAAGTTGTGAGTTTTCTTTAATTTATGACCAGACGTTCTTGAATATAAAACGCTCGACAGTGTAAGTTATCGTATCGCACGAATGCACGCACACACACATACACAGACACACACACACACACACACACACACACACACACACACACACACACACACACACACACAGTGTTGAACAGAGATAAACAGTGTTTAAGCCAGTGAACTAAGCACTAGACAGTACCAGCGAGAGTTGTGACCCACCAATGAGATAAGCACCCCTGGGAACCGCCCACCATCTTCCTACCACGCGGTGTTAATCAGTCCACCCTGGGAACAACAGTGGGTCGGCCTGCACCTGACTACGAGATAACACACCACCTAGCAGAGAGTGAGGTACTGTGACACCACCCTACACCACATGGTGTCTCCATGACCACTTGAGGTCCTTCATATCAACACCCGAGGACGTGTCACTATACCACGTGAACACCACACCACCCGGTGTCTCTATGACCACGTGAGGTCCTTCACATCAACATGTACGGACGAGTTACTGCACCACGTGAACACCACAGCACCCGGTGTCTCCATGACGAATCCCAAGGGATTTTTCCAGGTATATAGAACAAAGGTCAAGGACATAATTGGGCCTTTAAAGTCAGGGAGGGGGGGAAGTGATCAATGGCAGTGAAGAAATAAGCAAAGCATTGAACAGCTACTTCTTATCAGTTTTCACAGAAGAAATTTGCGAGGAAATTCCAGAGGTGGAACTGATATTTAGGAGAAAGAAAGAAGAGAAATTAAAGAATATCACTATCAGAAAAGGGGATGTTCTTAAGAGGATAAATAAACTAAAGAAGACAAAATCCCCAGGGCCGGATGAAACGCTGGAACGCTGGAAAGTTTTAAAAGGAGGCTAGATAGATTCGTGGATGATAGAGTGGTAGTAACTCGACAGGAGCTACCATGCACAGGCCAACCGGCCTATTGCAGACTCCTTAATTTCTTATGTTCTTATGACCACGTGAGGTCCTTCATTTCAACACTTATGTACGAGTTACTGCATCACGTGGCCTACGTGACCTCACACAGTATGGCAGGAGACCAGCCCGGGCCATCAACTGCAAACTGTAATAATTTGTATGTTCAGTTCATTTTCCTTCTCCTTTCAGTAATGAAAGCTTTTGTTAAACGACCCACACACCCCATGTCTTTGTATGTAATAAGTTATTTTTGTCTAATGTATATTTTCAGCCTTCGGGCTGCAGAATTTTTTCAATAAACCGTTAAATATTATTATAATTATAATTATTATTATTATTATTATTACACACACACATCTTTTTTTTTTTTTGCACATTTCGTGTAAGCCATGTCAGCTGACTCCTAATTGCATAGTTTGCTAACATTATGAATTTGTTGTTGTATAATTCCAACATTTGTGAACGTTCCCAACACGATATCACATCCTGCAACTCGTTGGACGACGACAACAAAACAATAATATTTGATCGACTGTTGTCACGGTCAACAATACAAAGCAAAGCACTGATCGACCGTTGCCACACCAGAGGGCTTGACGCTTTAAGCTTTGGCGAGGGATTTGGGTTGGACCATTCAACTGTGCTTGCTTCCCTTTGTGTTGGCCAAGTTGATAGACGAGTTATAGGAACACAACCTGGATTATCTCCACCTACAAGATTAATCGACGAGGACCTGTGGAACCAACGATAACCTGCGGAACTGACGAGAACCATTGAAACAAAGGTAAAAACCATTATAATTTCTAGAGCCTGAATAAGTTCTGCTCGAAACTAAATGTCTGTAGTGTTAGTAAGATGCAATAAAAAGTAAATAATAAAAAAGTCTGCTCCCTGATAAAGCAAGCCTCACGATTAAAAGTTTATTCCCACCCCATAATAATGTGAAAAAAATAAATATAATTGTTAACTTAAAGCTCGTTAACTTTTATGGTCATTTGAAAGTAATTTTAAATTTTGCCTTAGTGAATTTTAGCAATTTTCTACCCGACATAAATCTTAAATCTAAATGTGCATATTTAAAATCACCTGAGTATAAACCTTACCTAGTATAACAAATGCAAAATATGGTGAGGTTTCAAACAATCGAGGCTTTGTACTTACCATAGACGCTTCTGAAGTTCTAACCTGTAAAATTATAAACCACTGTCAGAAACAAATTTTTACTACAATACATTCATTTAAAATAAATCTTGTAAATAATAAACCCCATCACAATACAGTAGTTTAACTTCTTTAACACTACTGCCATGCTAAAAAAAATTTCACTCACTAAAATTTGTAAAGTTCTGTAATGCCACATTTGTTATTATATCAACGACCTTCATCCCAGATCATAAAAAAAAACTTCGGCCAGTTATTAATGTGATTTCTCACCTTTACTACTAAATCACAATATTATTTTTAAAAATTAAGGATGAAATTTTCAATACTTTTAAGAACCCCCATAACCCGCCTCCCCCTCACACACCGGCCCCCGTCATCCCTCGGCCCTCTTCTCCCCCTTATTTGTGAATGCTTCGGATTCACGAGTCGATACTCTCGAGGTTCATACCTCATGGAGAAGGTAGATTGACAACTCTGACTGTCCCCAACTGTACCATAAAAAATAAATAAATATATAAAAAAAATAACATTACTGTAGGCACCAGATGGAGTGAAGATAAACGAGCATTCATTTCGGAAAGTTCCATAAGTGTATTATTGTAGGTGGAGGGAAAGACCAGGTGCTGTTGACTGTTCATGCTGGAGCTGTTTTATGGTAGAGTCTTAGTTAGCTGAAGTATTCTCCTAGCGTGACCTTACATCTTGGAGGTAGATAACAAACACTGGTGGTACACGCAGGCCGGATTGTTCATGACGTCCTATTTCAGCGCCTGAGAACTTCGCCAATATCTCATATTTTTAAGTTCCATCCAGCAAAAACTTTCACCACCACCAACCGGCTGTGTGTCACGTCTCTTAACAAGGACCTAAATGGCTTTTAGTACCTTCTATGGTTAATCTGTATAGAAATATTGCCTTCTTAGATTATTTAACCTGATGGTGTTTACCCAATTAAAAAAAAATAACTTGTGTGATATTCCTCTGAATTATCATCATTTCACGCTCATACTCTCAAACTATAATATACTACCTATCACAGGTAAAATACTGCCTGTTGGGTTGAGCACCTGAGATACCATAGTTGAATTATTGTGTATAGAAGGATTTCACTCGTGTGTTCCATTTTCTCTGTCAGTTTACATCACTTTCTTATCTCTCTCTCTCTCTCTCTCTCTCTCTCTCTCTCTCTCTCTCTCTCTCTCTCTCTCCTCGCCTCTCGCAGCTGCCTTCCCTCCCTCAGTGTCACCCATGTCGACTCACACACTTGCCACCACACTCATCACTTAGTCATGTTTACAGCCACATGTTTATCGCTCCAGCTCTTAGTCATCATACATTATTCATCATCTCTCAAGACACAACTAGAATGTTAAAATATTCATCCATGTTATCACACAAACATCCTAGACAAAACCATTTTCTAGTCTTCTCGAAAACATCCACCTAAGCTGCTAAATTATTCCCAACATCAGATGGTTTAAGAGAAGGCAAATACCTCCTACAAATTACCTCCCGAGTATTCCCACTTTTCACCAGTAATACTTTAAAGGATTCTCTCGCAGATTTTTCACAAGTCTAATGAGATTTGGAGGTGTCGCCGTTTACTCAGTTAACTTATTGAAAGACAGTATTTGTGCTGTTTACTTTTAGCGTGTGGAGGGAAGTGGCAACGGGGAACACCTAACTTAATTTCACTTCATAATCACCTGGAGGTAAATCCCCAGTACATCAGAGGAATAAGCTAGAGATCTAATGGGAAGATATATTATATTAAATTATATCATTAATGTAGTTGTTTCTTCATGTTGGTTAATTAATGACGAAATGAAAGTCAGTGTGCCATTTTTTATACAAATGGTCCTTCCCTTTATTGTGTTTCAATGATGTTTATTTTTCCTCTTGTTTATCAGATTATCATGCATAACCATTTGTCGTTTATGTAAATTTTTCCATATGTTTAACTCTTTTCCGTTGTCATTTCTTGTTGTCAGAGTATTACAATAATTCCCAGTTATCTTCTTTATTGCTCTTCCAGTCTTTTTTTATTGTACCTCTCCTTCTTCCGGATTATCCAGGATACGACTTCGCTCTCTCTTCCTCTTTTATTTTTCTTATTTTTTCTTCAGCCATTTCTGAAAGTTAGGGCTCGATCTCTCAAATCAATCTCAACCATTGTGTTTTCTCCTCAGCCTTCTCCTATCAGCACGATGGTGAGCATTTTTCTCTCACCACCGTTACTTCTGACATCCTCTTGATCTATTACCTTTGAAGTCTTTCTCCTCGGTGGTAATTAAGTCAGCTGTGTTATTTACTCCTGCTTCGCCTGAGTTACCTACGCTTACTACTCTACTATTTACCTCAACTGATGTACACAAGCATAACTATGAAAGGAAAAAAGAAACGTTTCATGTATGATCTTACCACTACATGACCATATCATATTTAGGAGGAAAGTTTCTACATAAACCCCCTAAGAACCCTGGCCCTGGACCCTAAGGGCAGCTGGGTATTAACTTCCTGACGGGGACTTACAGGGTAGTAACCTAAGGTAGAGCCTCTTAACCCTTCACTGAGGTCAGGTAAGTTTATTAATGAGGCCTCGTACACACCTGAAGTTATGATATACCTTTGGTGCTTTCATCAGTCTTACGTAAGAGAAAAAGTGAGGATAAACACACGGAGACAAAAAGATAAGAGAGATAAGGAAAAAGGTTGATAAACAAAGGTGAATAAGGGAGAGCTATAAAGAAAGACAAACAAAGAGAAGTAAACAGAGAGAGAGAGACGAACGGAAGATAAGCAAATGCAGGTAAAGAGATAAGAGAGATAAGGAAGACGGTGGTTATACAAAGCGAACAAGGAAGAGAGACTGACAAAGACAAACAGAGAGAAGTAAATAAAGAGAGAGAGAGAGAGAGAGAGAGAGAGAGAGAGAGAGAGAGAGAGAGAGAGATGGTTGTATCCGCCTGAAGGGAAGGATAATTACATAAGGTTGTAGGTAATGGTAGACTACTGAGGTGAAATATATTATGGGGGGAAGGAGAGAAAACAAGAGAGAGAGAAATAGGAGACAAGAAGCGAGGAAGAGAATATTGAGATATATGAAAAGAGAGAGAGAAAGAAGAAAAGGATAGAAATAAAAAAAAATGAATAATAGAATAAAAAAAATTAATCAAACGAGAACGGCAGAGAAGGAAAGAGAGAGTTA
Source organism: Homarus americanus (assembly GCF_018991925.1). Classification (NCBI taxonomy): domain Eukaryota; kingdom Metazoa; phylum Arthropoda; class Malacostraca; order Decapoda; family Nephropidae; genus Homarus; species Homarus americanus. Next base: position 453,401 of record NW_024712309.1, read on the forward strand.
GAGACACAGGGAGAAAGAGAGATAAGATACAGCATTAATCTTTTCATCACACTTCCCATTCTTATCTTGGTTGTTTCACCTGTAATTACTGACTTCCATCGCCTTAATTAACCTTATCTATAAAACAATCTTAGGTAGTGGACTATATATGAGAGCGTGAGGGCCGTTCAGCACATTCTTTTTTTTTTATTCTGAATTATTTTTTCCTTGCCACATATTAGTTGCTCTTGCTGTTCCATTTACTCGCATTTTAAGCTCCTTCTCCTTGGTGTAAAATTGTTTAATATTTATTATCTTTTATTTTACAACATTGAGCAGGAATTTTTCTATCCTCCATCACTAACCTTCCGCCGGAAAGTTTCATTATAGACTTCTCTTCCTCCTCATAAACACGCAGTTTTTTCTTCTCCTTGGGAATGGAGTATTAATCTTCTTGCTACAATGAGTAATACCATCTCGTCCCTATACCTAAGAATATTAATCTCCTTTTTTCATTCTCCCTGGAACAGATGACTACCTCCCCTCTACCCCTCCTTCCAGGGAGTGTAACACAAAGTAAAAGGAAGCGTAAACTTATCGTCCCTGGAGGCGCGAAGGACTGACCTTCCTTTCCTCTTTACAAAATTATATACGAACTTCCCTTTGTTTAACAATAGTGAGTAATAGCTTCCCATCCTTCTTGACACGGAGGAGACTTATACTAACGCTTCTCTCCTCTCCCCACACAGGCACGGAGTACGTGGTGGGGGTGGCAGGCGGGCGTGCCGAGCTTCCGTGCCACATGCACACGGACGAGCCCCGCGACCGTGCCACCCTCGCCCTCTGGTACCTACAGGGCAACCGCCTCCCCGTCTACAGGTGAGACCAAGAGTTTTTACAATACTAAACCAAGGACTTGTATTAGACCTTACCAAAGGCTTGTATTAAACCAGACCAATAGGTTACACAAGGCTGGATCAAAACCTTACTCAAGGCTAGACCAAGGACTTGTATTAGACCTTACCAAAGGCTTGTATTAAACCAGACCAATAGGTTACACAAGGCTGGATCAAAACCTTACTCAAGGCTAGACCAAGGACTTGTATGGGAATAAAAACCTAGGCCTTAAATACGTCTACACCAGGTACTGAGTGAAGGGTGAGACCAAATAATACAGTAAGACCGAGGCCAAATGTGATATTAATACTAGATCAATACTAAGAGCTACAGATTAAATACTCATATAAATCTTACAAATGGTCACAAATCCCAAACATCGACCCCTAATTTCTGTGAGCGTATGTCAGTGTGTTTCCGTGTGATATATACAGTATGTACGTTCATGTGTGGATTTTAATAACATGAAATCAAAAGATCCAAATATAAAGACCCAAAACAAGTCAAAATATGCAGCTAACTATGCCACGTCATTAAGACCTGAAGAAGATATGAGACCACGTTAAGTACAGATCAAACATTAATTAAGACAAGTGTAATTGAAGAGGTAACTAATTAGATAATGTTAAAATTAATATCAATGCTCGTCTTTCATTAATATTTAAATTACTGAATTTTCTTGATCTCATTGCAAATTTCTAGCTATTTCTCTGAGGCTACAGAAAGATAGAGACAGAGGCAGAGACAGACAGAACAAATAATCCGACCAAGAGTTATGAGATAAAAGTTGATCTGCTAAAAAAAAGAAATGCACTTGGGACAAAAAGTTCTAACTTACGAGACGAGTCGAGAAGAATAACAAGAACCAGAAGAGGCAGGAACAGGTAGAGGGCCGTAGTGAAGGTGTTGGTCTCCTTGTAAGATAGATAAATAGATAGACAGATAGATTGATAGATAGACAGACAGACAGACAGAGAGAGAGAGAGAGAGAGAGAGAGAGAGAGAGAGAGAGAGAGAGAGAGAGAGAGAGAGAGAGAGAGGGAGACGTGGTTACTTTCACCCAGTAGTATCAGGTGTGGGGGAGGATAATGAGATGATTTGTAAGGATAAGAGGTAAAGGTACAGGTGAACCTCAGCTCCCTCACCCCTCTCCCCCTCCTGAGGCCCAGCAGAAAAGTGTATTGGTGATGAGAGAGAGAGAGAGAGAGAGAGAGAGAGAGAGAGAGAGAGAGAGAGAGAGAGAGAGAGAGAGAGAGAGAGAGAGAGAGAGAGAGAGAGAGAGAGAGAGAGAGAGAGAGAGAGAGAGAGAGAGAGAGAGAGAGAGAGAGAGAGAGAGAGAGAGAGAGAGAGAGAGAGAGAGAGAGAGAGAGAGAGAAGAGAGGACTGATGAAACAGCAAAAATAATCGAAAGAAACACATCGAGAAAAGTAAACACAAAAGACAAAAACAGATGGAAGGAAAGGGAGAAATATACAGACAAACAGGAAAATAAATCAACGAAGGATAAATAGTAAAAAAGAACCAAATAAAAATGTTGGCAGGAGGAAAAAAAACCAGATAGAAGAAGACATCGTGAAAGGTAACTATAATTTTTTTTTTACGTCAACTTTTCCTCTTTTAGTTTTCATTTTTCTTTGTGTCTTTCTTCCCTTCTACCGTTCCCTCTCTCTCTGTAGTTTTCCTTCTCTAAATTTGTCTGTTCATTTATGTGTCTTTCCTGTCGTATTTTACCCATATGACTCTTCCTATCTATCTATCTATCTATATATCTATCTATCTATCTATCCATCCATCCATCTATCTATGTTTCTCCCATATTTTTTTTCGAATTTTATTTCATCAAATTCCTTTTCTATTCCTTCTTCCTCGCTAAGCTTTTTTTTTGTTCCTTTTACTTTTATTTCCTTACTTTCTGTTGCAGTTGGACCCTATCTTTTATTTTTTATTTGGCTTTAACTCTTATATTTTTATTTTTACTTACTACTCTTTATTATTCATTATCTCCTCTTGCTTGTGTTTCCCTGTTCTGTTTTATCACCCTCTATATCCTTTTGTTTACAGTTACGTAATATTGGTTTTTTTTTACCTGAGTTTTCTGCTCTTCTCTGCTCTTTCACCTTTAAAGTTTGTTACAAAGTTTCTCTATCTATCTATGTATCTATCTATCTGTCTGTCTGTCTGTCTGTCTGTCTGTCTGTCTGTCTGTCTGTCTGTCTGTCTCTGTAGTACGCACCTATCGTTGCTTAACCTATTTCTTCCTGATTATTCCATTATCCATTATTTCATCTATTCTTTCATTATATCATTATTCCATTTTTCCATCTCTCTTTTCTTATCCTTTGTCCATATTTTTATAAGTGATATTTTATTTACTACTATTCTAAGTGTAGTTTCGGCTGTATGATTCCACTTGTAATGTGTGGATTTCGATCTTAATTTCAATTCAAATCTCTAAATCTTCCAATATGTTTATATTATATTTGTTTGAGTAGGATTTTTCTTCATGTTTTTCACTCGCTCTATGTATATACGTATTCATACTTCTATGCATAAAAGGAAAGTTTACCTCCACCTGAATATCTACTGGAAAAATCTGCCTTTCATCTCTCTTCTCCTAGTCTCCCCCCCCCCCTCACTCCTCTCTTCCTTTCCTCCTACCTCTCCTCACTCTCCCACTCTTCTGTCTCTCTCTTTCTCTCTCACCCTTCTGCCTCCCTCTCTTTCCCACCCTAGTTCCCTCTTTCTCTCTCACTCTCTCTGTCTCCCTCTCACTCTTCCTTCCTCTCTCTCCTTCCAACCCTTCCTCCCTCTCCCTTCCCTCCCTCAGCTCACCCACGGGTCAGTATTCATCCAGGGAACTTGTAGCAGCAATCATGGCAGTAAACATAATCTATATATAATTTTTTCTCAGACTTCTACCAACACAGAATTCTTTGTGGATAAGAAGAGGCGAAGATAAAAAAGTGAGACAATGACGATAAAGCAAAAAAAATACGAAATGAAGTGGAATATGATTTAAAATGAGAAGATGGAATAACATTAATAGTGTTAAAGTGTGGAATAATAAACATATAATATTAATGAGACTTAAAAAAATAGAAGAAAGGAAAAGAGAGAAAACGAAAAGGGGAAGAAATTTAAGGGGGAAAATAACTAAAGGAAATAGTGAGGAATAAATTTAAAGGAAAAGGAGAAACAGGTTAAAGAAGGAGATTTGTAAAAATATGTTCTGTTTCCACCTTTATCAAAATTGAAATTTAATCTGTACTCATTCACAAAACAAAACTAAACGATTACAGCCCTTTAACATCCGTGATAAGCTCCTCTGAATTATCATCTTATGACCCTTGAAAGGAAGACATGAAAAACACCAACATATTTTTAACTCACGAAAAAACCTGACCTAAACTTTCATCACTGAGTTTAGATAAAGATCCTCTACAGTGACTACGTAAAAGACATTTCAAGTTGCCCCTTTTATGTTGGCAAAGGAGGAGTGTAAGTGTGTTGTGTGTACATAGAGAGCTAAGTCTCTTCAACATGATGGCTGGAGACTCAAGAACCCTTTTGTAAGGTGTGTGTGTGTCTTGGTGTTTACCTTTGTGCTGGGGTAAGACGGCTGTAAATAGGGAGGTAGGGAGAGACAGAGAGACAGACAGACATAGAAGGAAGAAGGTGTTTAGACAGAGCAGAAAGGGATGAAAGGGTAACATTACGTGATAAGGGAGGTGAGAGAGAGAGAGAGAGAGAGAGAGAGAGAGAGAGAGAGAGAGAGAGAGAGAGAGAGAGAGAGAGAGAGAGAGAGAGAGAGAGAGAGAGAGAGAGAGAGAGAGAGAGAGAGAGAGAGAGAGAGAGAGAGAGAGAGAGAGATGAAGTAGAATGTATTATTAGAGGAGGAAAAAGAGACAGACATATTGACAGAGAGAGACATAGGAAGAGAGAACTTTGTGAGAAGTGAGAGAGGAGGGGATGAAGAGGTGGAAGATTAAGAAGGAGAGGAAGGCCAGGGTAGATCCAGTGAGTTAGTTCTCTATTGGAGGAGTCAAAAGGAGAGAGTTAGTGTGGGAAGGGAGAGCGAGAGAGATAAACGAGGAACCAGTAAAGTAAACGAAGAGGCAAATCTAAGAGTCATTTTGGAAAGGAGAAATAAAACGGTGCAAAAAGACAAGATCCAGAGAGATAAGAGAAAAAAATGAAAACTGAGAAATCTAATTTACGAGAATAAATAGAGACAGGAAGAGAGGAGACATGCAATTGAGAGACATTGTGTAAAGGAGAAAATGAGTAGTGAAGATAGAGTGAGAATGGATGGGGGAAGAGTATTAACTGTCAATGGAAATGCTTTCTAAAAAAAAAAGTTAAATTAACTAACTTTTTTTTTTACACAGTTCGGGGAAAGGTTGTAGGTGAGAATGAATTTTACCGGAGCGCTGTATAAATTTTTTAGGAGCTTGAATTATGTGAATAGGTTAATAATCTCTTAATTATTATTATTTTTAACTAATTTGTTTTGTGTGGGTGTCAGTCGCTTCTTTCTCTCTGTCTCTCTTTCTCACTTTCTTAGTCTCTGTCGTGTGTTTTTCTTTCTCTCTTCCATCTCTCATCCCATCCTGTTCCATCTCTCCTCCCACCCTCTTCCATCTCTCCTCTTACACTCCCCCATCTCTCCTCCTATCCTCTTCCATCTCTCCTCCCATCCTCTTCCATCTCCATCTCTCCTCTTACACTCTTCCATCCCTCCTCCCACCCTCTTCCATCCCTCCTCCCACCCTCTTCCATCTCCTCCTACACTCCTCTCTCCTCCCACCCTCTTCCATCTCCTCCCTCCCCCATCTCTCCTCCTCCCATCCTCTTCCATCCCTCCTCCCACCCCTCTTCCATCCCTCCTCCTACACTCCCCCATCTCTCCTCCCCACCCTCTTCCATCTCTCCTCTTACACTCCCCCATCTCTCCTCCCATCCTCTCCATCCCTCCTCACCCTCTTCCATCCCTCCTCCACACTCCCCCATCTCTCCTCCTCCCACCCTTCCATCCCTCCTCCCACACTCTTCCATCCCTCCTCCTATCCTCTTCCATCCCTCCTCCCACCCTCTTCCATCCCCTCTCCTACACTCCCCCATCTCTCCTCCCCACCAGCTTCTAAGTCTTCCCCTTTTTACCAATTCTCACATCATTTGTCTTCACCTACCCTCTTTCTCACCCCGTCTTCAGTCCCTATCACCACATCTTTCATTCCCCTCATTCGTTTCTCTCTCTCTTCTTCTCATTTGCTTCCTTTACTTCATCTTATTCTCTTACTCTTCTGATCGTCGGAGTCAAATCCTCTAGTTTATCCCTGGGATGTGTGTCAACAAAACTGCCTAATCTTGTGTGTCACCGCCCTGATACCTCGCTCTTAAAGGTGGATCACTCACCCTATAGTTTTCCACTACCAAGAAACACCAGGAAATGTATTCAGTACTTTCGTGGAATTATCACAAAGACTTTCATATTTTGGTAACTTTTATATGTCTTATTTCAGAAACTTTGTTTAATTAATTCAAACTTTATGAACTCATTATGTATTCATCTTTTATTTTTCGTTTCCGTAATTATTTAATATATTAATTCTGAGACCCAGAGTTGATGCGAAATGCTCTGCGAATTTCCACTTACTTTTCTTATATATAAAACCTTTAGAGCTTTTAATGTCCTGAAATCTTTGTGGTATTTGTCGATTAAAAAGGTTAACTCAGAATATAATTAAGTCATGGTAGGGAGGTAGAGAAAGATAAATTAGGTAAGGAGGAGGAAGAGGAAGTAAAGAAGATAGAGGAAGGAGGGAGAAGCTGGTTGACAGATTTTCAATAGTTTGGTGTAAAGAAGGAAGGAACGAAGGTTCAGAAGTAGGGAAGGTAGATGAGGAGGAAATGGACAAGTAGGAAGAGAGAGAGAGTACAAGTTTAGTTAGAGATAAAGAAAGAGAATAATGAGTAGGTAAGGACATGGATAGAGAGAGAGAGAGAGAGAGAGAGAGAGAGAGAGAGAGAGAGAGAGAGAGAGAGAGAGAGAGAGAGAGAGAGAGAGAGAAGAAGCATTTCAGCTCAATTGATAAATACGTACTCATATTCACAAAAAGGTAAACAAAAAAATACAATAAGAGAATGATATGAAGATAAAACATTGATAACAGAAAGAGGTAAGGAATTAACAGGTACAAAAAACAAGTTATCCAATCTAAGCGGTGTTATATAAGAAAATAAAAAAATACAGTTGTCCAGGTAGATGAATAGGAAGCAATAAAGTAAAGGTAACAGGTAAGATGGATAAAACAGGACAAAATCAAGAAAGAGTTTCACATTAGTATGGAAAAAATATTCTCACCCCTTCCTCTCACAATGGCGCATTTCCTGGAAGGGAGGAGGGGGGGGGGGTATGAAGGGGCGGATGAGGAAGAGGGAAGGGAGGTTCAGTCGAGGGTGTAGGCGAGAGGGTGGAGAGAGGAAGGAGGATGGGTGAAGGAGAGGTGGTAAGAGGAGAGGAGGATTTTATGAGAGGGGATGGTGAGGGAAGAGGGTAAGTATTTGGTGAGGGGAGAAAATTAGTTTAGGAGAAGGGATGGAGAGGGAAGAGAGTGGGTGTACGAGAGGGGAAAGGACGAGTATAGGAGAGGGGATGAATAGGTAAGAGGGTGGGTGTTCGAGAGAGGGTGGGAAGGGGAAAGGGTGGTTGTAAGAGAAGGGGTGGACAAGGGGACGAGTAATGGAGAGGATGGGTGTAGAAAAGGGGACACAGAGGGAAAAGGGGAAGGGGGAAAAGGTGATAGGGGAAAAACAGAATCTGAGATTTATATATCGCTGTTGACAAAGTTTCTATGGACTTCCCAGCTGCTGAAGACATTAGATTACAAAAGACGAAAAAAGTTGGAGGGTGATTTTCTTCCTCAGTGAATTTATGCAAAGGAATTATATCTTTTTTGTTTTTACGTGTTCACATAACTGATATATAACTCAACTATATATGATAATTTCTTTGAGTTTGGTTATATATTTGTTAGAAAAATTACCCTCATATTGACCTTATGATCATTAGGAAATACAATTTGCACTCCTCCCCCATAAACGTATAACTTTCAGGATGATAAATGATGGAGAATTTTTACAATTACACCTGAAAAATATTCTAAGACGTTATATTTACTTTTAATAACGTTCTAATACTTAACACAGTCATGAGCCTTAACACACACACACACACACACACACACACACACACACACAGACTTAACATTCCTACACGTTATACACTGACGGATCAGGATGCATAACTCACATAAAGCCGACAATAATCTAGAATTTATAGCCCCGTACAAAAACTTAAATTACCTTAATTTATCAGCAGTAAAACTATACTCACTGTAAATCGTCATGTTTTTATATACCTCTGTGTCATGTAAGTGTTTGATATATCAATAATGTACTGGTTTAGGGCAGATTACAGGTGTCTGTTTCATTGTATATTTATAGTGACCTTCATATCCTGACGTGGTGCTACACTTATATCCTGACGTGGTGCTACACTTATATCCTGACGTGGTGCCACACTTATATCCTGACGTGGTGCCACACTTATATCCTGACGTGGTGCCACACTTATATCCTGACATGGTGCCACACTTATATCCTGACGTGGTGCCACACTTATATCCTGACATGGTGCTACACTTATATCCTGACGTGGTGCTACACTTATATCCTGACGTGGTGCCACACTTATATCCTGACGTGGTGCCACACTTATATCCTGACGTGGTGCCACACTTATATCCTGGTGCCACGTGGTGCCACACTTATATCCTGACGTGGTGCCACACTTATATCCTGACGTGGTGCCACACTTATATCCTGACGTGGTGCCACACTTATATCCTGACGAGGTGCCAAACGAACTAAAATTATTTCCCAGATCATTACCTACAATCAGGAAGTCAGTCAACATGGTTTAACACATTCGTACTTAATAATCCAATTTACTTTATTATAACACACATTAAAATTCAAGATGGCTTAAGACCATTCGAGTTGATATCCACTGTGGGTCATCTCTCTTCCCAAAAATATCCACTTTGTGTCATTGTCTCCTCTGCCTCAACCATATTCGTGTAAATAACCAATTTGGTTAAGCCAGTCTATCCATAAAGAGTCACTACCTGTCTTGGATGGCTTTTGGTCAGGATAGTCCAAGTTCCATGACCATCACTATTATTGACCCTCCGAGCTCAGTGCCAACCCTTGACATGTGAGTGATGGCACCGTGTCATGGAGGCTAGCTCGAGTGAAGGGTTGCTTTATGTGTGGGCGTACTGAAGGAGTGTATTACCGTTGACCTTTAACCTTATCACACACACACACTCTCTCTCTCTCTCTCTGGTGATAGTAGTGGTTAAAAGTGGTGGTAGTGGTAGTGGTGGTGGTAAGAAATATATTATGAATGCATCAATTTTAAAGACATACAGATATAGAGAAGCAAGACAATATAACAACCCCGCATATGTGTACAGCCTCAGCTTTAGATATGTAACTTCTCTCAGTACCATGAAATATAACTGAGTACCATCAACACACTGTTGAATAATCACAAAAACCATTATAATGGCACGGGATATCCTGCTGAGACAACTACCCCCAGCGAACAGACCTATGACACAACTACCCCCCGGTAAACAATTATTATCTGACGCAACTATCACAAATGAGCAGTGCCCAAACCACATCCTGTCGTGTTTACTGCAGCATGATACATGTTACACAACTCTCGTTTATTCATATAATCGCCCAATTGCCTACTGTTAACAATGTAACGGAGGTAATACATTGATTTTAGTGTACATTATTACTACTAGGGGTCATAAATAACCCTTGTAATAGTGATCTATAAACTTCTGTCTATGAGCTAGTGATTGATGGCGTATTGGCTACCCATTATATACGCCTCGCTGGGCCCAGTCTATTGCTCGTGTCAAATAGGCAATAATACCACTGTCTGCCACCATCCGCCTCTGACAGCCTATACAACTACAGAACAACCTTTATACAACTACTGTATCATAATATAACTAATGTACTGTATCTTCCATATAAAAAAATATAATCACTGTATCATCACGTTACATAATACAACATTACATTATTAACCTCAAAAACTTAATATAAATACAATATTATCCACCTCTAACACATAATGTAACATATTATGCAACTCTCTTACATAATAGAACTACTGTATTATTCACATTTAACACACGAGTAGCAATTCCCGTTTCTTCATCGATTTAGTCCTAAAAAATTGTTGAGCGAAAGTGTTTAATGGACGTTGTTATAGGTCAAATAGCGTCGATCAGCGGAATGGCGGTGTGAATGAGGGTGTGTTAACGGGGTTGTAAATGGAGGCATTAAGAGTGCGTTAAAGAGAGATATTAATGGGTTTGTGAATGAAGTGTCAAAGGAATACTTAAGAATGTTTATGGGTGTGTGAATGGGTTATTATACATGAGGAATAAAGGTGTAACGGAAGCCAGTATGGTTTCTAGTTCACCTGACTCACGTGACATAATCAGTAATGTGGGTTATGATAAAAGTTTCCCTCTCACACCTTCCCTCCTCCTTTCTCCCTCCCATGACTATTATTTATACTTATCATTATGGTCGATAGAGATGTGGTGTGGCTACTCTTCACTGAACACTCTCAATTCACCGGGATAGTGACGACTTAGACTATGGCTTAACCCTGGTTCGATTCCTGTTACTTTGTGGCTGGTCTATTGAGGTTTAAATCCTTTGTGCTGAAGTCTACACTCAGAATACCACTGTCGACGAGTTTGCCACATTGCTTCCGTCTGGTTTTTCGGTTGTAATTTATATACAGTACTGTGATTTCAGAGTTTAGATTTCAGAGTACAAAGTTGCTATTTCTTTATCAGTTCATGGAAAATATTTGAGTGGTTCGATATTATTTATAAATGCAGATATTTTTCTTAATTAAAAAAAATTGCTTACAATGATTTTTTCGAGGAAGATTTACATCATAACTGAATAATTATATTTGCGTGGAGAATAGTAGTAGTCTTTTATAACCTGAATATAACCACTCAAACACACGGAGGGAGGGGGGGTTGTTGGCTGTGCCGTATTGCCGTCACCTAATATTATGGAATCGACGAAATCTAAAGAAGTTGACTTCTAAAGACGTTAAATTTTAGCACAGTTCACTCAATGCTGTACTATGATTGGACTCTAATCTTGTTTTTTTTTGTCAACCTGTGAGCCGCCCACTGAACCATGGAAGGAAATTCTCGTGTGCTACTAAATCTCAACTTTCAAGTTGACCGTCTTATCGATTTCTGGGGATGTGGACAAGTGGACCCCAGTTTTCTCCTTTCTTTTTAAGTTAGAGATGATATTATCAAGGAAATAAATAGAGAAAGGGGGCAAATAAAGGCAAGATTAATGGGCAGAAAAACTCCACACCCACTGTTCAGTAATCTGACAAAGTGACAAGAAAACTGCATCAGGATATCCACATGGATTATAACATTTCATAACAGTTCATAGCACATGTTATGTCGTCAGATTCATTCACACTTACACTACCACCAACGGAACAACAACATGAGGTGTTTCCCGGCGGTGAGGCAAAGAACAGAAAGACTACAGACGACAAAAGCCTTTGTTTAACTCACGTGCAAAAGCTCCAAAGGCGTGAAGTAAAACCACTCTTGAAAATACTGGGTTCATGTCCTCCCTGGAAAAAAAAATGAGTAAGTTAAAAATGTTTCATGATGACAATAAATAAACAAATATATTAAAGCTAATAATAAAATAGCGACAGTTGACGAAAGAAAAGGCGAGCAGAGAGTAGAGGTGGGAACTGTATCTTGAGAAAGTCAGGAGGACTTCAGAGAGGAGGGGCCCAAACCCTCACACGCACACATATTCAATAACACTCCAGGGTGAGGTGACCGTGCCAGCCTCCAGTAGGTGTGGGGCAGGTGTAGGATCTCTCTCTCTCTCTCCTGGGTTATGGCTATATGTCTTCGTAGTGATTTAGTGGCATATACCTGGACAATATTACATTAGTTACAAAAAAGACAGAAAGATAGGTTGACTAAAGAAGATAGATTATTTAGAGAGAGGCAGAGGGACACTAAATGAGAAACAAGTAAAAAAAAAACACGCAAACTGATACATAAAGAAAGGGTGAACTTAAATTAAAAAACAAAAGCGTAAGAATTTCTAAAAATGGCGAAAAGAGAAACTCAGTAAAAGGAGCACGAACGAAACTGAATGAAAGATTGACTTATGAAACACAAGGACGTCCTCTGCCTCCCTCAACACTGTGGTCCTTCTGACGTTCGTCTTGAATACCCACAAAATGTTCTATACTACTGAAGGTATACACAAACACTTGTTATCTGAGGAGGGGGCTGTAGGTTGCTGCGGGGTATTCCCAAACTTGCTAAGTGTTGTGGACCAATTACTGAGACGTCAGCACCGGTGTCAGGTAACATCTGAAGACTGGATGACGAGTTACCGTAAGAAATGACGACATTAATGTGCTGGGGCGTCGTGTCTGTGGAACAATGTACACGACGGCAGGAACGACTGGACACAGCGTCTTGATGCTTGCCAGAAGGAGGGGGCGTGCCAGCACTACCTGAGGATGACTTCTTGGATCCTAGGTGGTGTCCTTTCTGTGTCTTCTTACGACAACATTTGTCATAATGGCCCACACGACCACAAAGTCTGCACTGAACTTTGCTAGCAAGGCACATGACTGTGTAAGCCCAGTGACCCTGGCGGTCGCGACTTCAGAGAGGGAGGCGTGTGTACTGCAGCTTTCTGAGGTGATGTTGGGTTGCCAACTCGGATTTTCAAATGTCGCTAGGCTGGTACCTAAAAGTAGCTAAATGTCGCTAAATCTTCCATGGAAAGTCGCTAGCTATTATTCCCCCCCCCCCTTCAGTAATTTGATGCAAATAATATTTTCATAATGCCGACTATAATGGACGGAGTATAAATAAAATGCATAATGTAAAAATGAAAATAGTTTTTTTTAAAGTTTAATGTGCACACTTACCTATTATTCAATAGCAATTGCATCCCAGTCCTCTTCGTAGTCGTCGGTAGTGTGAACAACTGTAGAGCTGGAAGCATGTGAAGTGCTTGGTTCAGGTTCTCTTGTAACTGTATGCCTCCACAGTTCCTATCTTTCTTAAAATATCACTAGGAAGTTCATAACTTGCACAACAGGTGTTCTGTCTTTTTAACCCATACTTTATTGTAAGAATTGCCTTTAATGTCGATAGTTTCATTTCGTTGCGCAATTTTGATTTCACAAAGTTCATATTACTAAATGTGCGCTCTACATCTGCGTTTGAATGCGGAAGAGATAAGGCAGGGAGTGCAATTTCAGCCAGATCATGGTAAGGGTTTTCACCTGTCGCATCTCTGTAATTTGCCACTTCTGACCACAATTTTAGGGTGTTAGATGTTTCTGTCCAGATTGTGTGATGCAGTTTTTTCCACTGGAAATCAATCTTGGTAAGGGTGCTGGAATCTTCTGTAAATAAGTGTGCCAAACCAAGTATATCTGATTTAATAGGCTTCAAGCATTCATCGGCACTCAGAAAAGAAATAGACTGCAGCACACGAATGTTGTCAGGTAAGCGTTGACGAAGTTGTTTTATGAGTTCAACCCGTTCAAATGTATTGTCCCTGTAACCCCGTTGTTATATATTATGGCTCGAAATTAGGAAAACTGAGTTATCATGGACAGTCAAAAAGTATCCAGAAAGTCGCTAGATTTCTGTGGATATCTCTGGATTTGCGACAAGTCGCAAATCGCTCTAAAATGTCGCTAGAAAAAAACAAAAAGCTCTAGATCTAGCTACAAAGTCGCTAAGTTGGCAACTCTGGTTGTTGATCCGACTCTGGGAAATGAGGTACCAGTACCACTAGTCGTATCAACATTAGTAGTAGCAGACGAATCTTGCACAGTAGATCGTTGTGGGGAGGCTAACAGAGAAATCAAGACTTCAAATCTGGCTTGATCCTGTTCTTCTCAGGTCATCCTCACTTCGAGTTCTCTGCGTCGTTGTTCCTCTTCATGGCGCCGTTTTTCAGACTTCCTGTACCGAATTTCTTCCTCTTCTCTCCTTGCAATATCGTCCTGGCGTCGAGAAGTTTCCATCCACTTTATCAGTTGAAGGAGATCTGTGGACGCATGCATCGCAGGAGAGCTGGCTAGCGACGAGCGAGGAGATTCCGTGGGTGTCAGTGTGGGGAGCGTGGGGCCGAGTGTGGGTGGGGAGAGGTCTCCCACACTAAAACTCGTAACCCCATCGTCCAGGGTATCATTTTGATCCCTGTGAGACATGCCGACTGCTTCTGTACTCTATCTGTGCAAAAGACCGGGTCAGCCCCTCGTAATCTATGCACAGAAGTTTACAGTAAGTCAGTAAGTGTGTGTGTGGCGGGAGGGGAGGCTGGCCGGGTTGCCAGACGTGAGGGCGGGAGGCAGCGTTGACTCACTCACCCTCAGACCAGAGACGGGAGAGCACGTACTGTCGGGCCGCTCCCTTAGTCATCTGACCGCAACTTGCACAGACAATTATGATTAAAATACACAACAAAACACTTCACTTCACAACACTGTAAATCTAGAGGCTTGTAGTAGTCTTGCCTGATCGTGAAGGTGAAGAGGAGACGCCATTAGAGTCTGGGCGGGAAGGTTTGGTCCACTGTATCTCACTGCCCATCTGATGTTCGTCTTTAATACCCACAAAATGTTCCATACTACTGAAGGTATATACACAAACACTTGTTATCTTAAAAGTAGGTTCTATTCTCGCTCAGCAGAGATATATAAAGGGACCCAGAACCTCCCGCCTTCACCACAATGGCTGTCTTCCCTCCTCTGTATTACTCCGCGCTGACCTGTACAGACATAAAATATAAATATGATAATTTATACACATAATATGGTGCACAATAAATGGGAATATTACATAGAATACATGTTCTGTAATACTTTACTATACATAATGGAGTAATATAAGAGTAATATAATAATACACAGTTGAAGGTACTACTTTGTGTCCATATCATACAGTCCTCAACACTAAGAGAGAGAAAAATGCCTCAGTAATGACATTAATATCCTATGACGGTAATAAAGACATTCAATGAGGTGGAATGGTTTGTAAACAGCGTGGACGGGACTGCACTCGACCAGCGACACCTATAAAAGAAAGTGAAAACAGTATCCAATTAGCCGTCGATCACCTCTCGTATTGGAAATATCGAACTTAATCTTGACTGGAATGTATAACTTGTTCAGTTCATAGTAAGTGTTTCATTGTTGAGATAATGACTGTGGTTGAAGGAAAGTGTAGTGGTGTGATAAATGCGTGTCTGAGGAGTGTAAATGTGTGTGTGTGTGTGCTTATACCCTGCCAATTTAACACACATTCCCATTAGATATACACTTAGGTACAAAACTAGGTGAAGGATACAGTGTATGTATCAGTAGATGGATGATAAATTCTAAAGGGTAATAGACGATATAGTAATGTGGGGTTGAGTTCTTGTCGTTTTCAAGACCAAAGTAGAAATAAAACGAGACCTAACCATACAAATACTTTTATTCAAATTTATATGATTAGTATATCTATATAATGAAAGGATCCCAGCGAGGGACTTTTATATGGTATATGTACTATAAGGACGTTCCGACTGAGGGGAACATAAACTTCTCATAAAACTTGTGAAGCTCAGATCATTAAAGGATTATTTCAGGTTTATATGACACTAAAACCCTGAAGAGGTTTTTTTATGGAGAGAGGACATGAGAAATACATTACAGTGAAGGAGAATAAGATAGAAGAAGAGACATTGCTAAATGGTAATTGAAAATCTTTTTGAGAAGACAAAATTATGGCGCTCACTCACTCACTCACTCACTCACTCACTCACTCACTCACTCACTTAAGAAAATTATATAATAACAGTATATATGATAAAATAACTTATAAAAAATATTCATAAGTAAATGTGAGAAAATACGAAATGATAACGTGAATGCAACTTGGAGTGAAAATGAGAAACACAAAGTAGAAAAAATAACGTAAAACAAAAAGGCAGAGAATCCCAGAGGAGGAAGGACAACAACAACAAAAACAAGAAAAAGAAAAAAAACCAGACAAGAACAAGAAGAAAGAGGAGACTTGGTTGTGTCATCCATGTATATAATGTTGGCTCCTGGGTCGACCTCTCTCTCAGCTGATATGGTTTTGTTGTCACTATGGACGCCCCAGGTCTGTCAGTGTTATTCTCTATTTTGAGTTTTCTTCATTGATCTATGTTATTGACGATGTCTTCTTGGATTTATAGGATAAATATAATTCTTCTTAGTATATTCTAAAAGTTTAAGAAAAACAGATCATCTTCCTATCCTTAAAATATGTTTTAAGACATTGTTAACCCTAGCTAGATGGTTCGCCAGGCGGCTCGAGCGACGGTATAAAAAGATATCTGTGTATCTAACACGGGTAACTGTGCTACTGCCAAGGATAACAACTTGTGTCCTGGGCTTCATACAGGATTCAGAACGTCTTGTAGGTTCTAATGAGGAAGGAAGGGAATGGGAAGGAAGAATGTAGAGCAAAGTTAAAGACCTGAGAGAGAAACAAAATGTAAAGAGTGAAGGTCTTATTATAGGTCACCTCCAGACAGCTTGTTTTCCGTATTATTATTGTTAATACACATGAAATGTATAACTATGGCATCACTTGATTTTTTTTCAGAGAAG
Source organism: Homarus americanus (assembly GCF_018991925.1). Lineage (NCBI taxonomy): Eukaryota > Metazoa > Arthropoda > Malacostraca > Decapoda > Nephropidae > Homarus > Homarus americanus. The sequence goes on from NW_024712309.1 coordinate 470,124, forward strand.
AATTTATTTCAGTAGGAAATAATGTTTTTATATTCTCAAGTAGGATTTGGTCCACTGGGAGATTGTCTGCTGGGAGTTACAACAATAGGATTCTATCCAGAAGGATTTTTTCACGTGGGGTTTACTCGAGTGAGATTACCTCCACGTTGAGAGGTTATCACAGGTACGTGGTTGAGGGAGAAGATCAGTGTAGAAGGAACAAAGAGAAGATAGATCAGTGTAAAAGAGGATTAATAATTCCCTCTCTTCCCTCCATCACCACCTCCGGCTCTCACAGTTTTCCCTCACTCGGGAGATTAATTTCCTTCTGCTATTCCAAGAAATTACCATTCTAATGGAGTCGTCTTCTCTCCCTCGTGTATATATATAAACAAAGCTTCCTTGAATAACTTCATATAAGACTCCCTTTAAAGTCCATTTCCTCACTAGTGAAAAAACCGCTCGTGATTCGTATAGGAATCTGAGTCAGGTTTCTAAAGTCTGCGTCTTATCTCGTATTTGTATTTAGCTGAAGAAAATACAACCAAAGTATCTGTAAATGAAGAAAATCCTCCACAAAAATAGTAAAGTAGATAAAACCCCACCAGTGTAAGTGTTCTGTATGTTCTTAACACCTTAAACCTGTAATATTCGTACTCTTAAACGCTCGTATCGGTCGAACCTGTAATATTTGTATTCTTAAAAGCTAGTACAGCATATCTTCGTATATGTGGTATCGGGAATATTAATTTCTCTCAAACCTACGTATCTTTGCATATCTCTCGTACCCAGATATATATTCTCTAACTCTCAACTCGTGGTACAGCGCCATGAAACATCAAGGGGGTAGCTATCCTCTCAATATTCAATTACAAATTCATAACTGGTTCGTTCGGAAATGAGAGACGCGCTTTTAATTTGCTTTATGTTGGCTGGATTCAGTGGAAACTTTATCAAGAACTTTCAGTCTTGCACCGAATATGATATATGTGATTTTTCCAGCTTATAAAACGTTCCCCTATAACATATTTCCACTGTGAAACACCCGATTTTCTAACCCAGACTAACGTAACGTAACTTAATGTAAACAAACCTAAGAGTTTATCTAACGGAACGAGACAGCGTCTTAACCATTGTATCGTAAGTTAAACTGCATAAAATACGCAACTTATCGAAAGCAAAATATAAATTCATATTGCACGTCAAGCGTAAGTTAAACTAATTTCAACTTAACTGTAAATAACCTAACCTAACCTAACCTAACCTAACATAACATAAATTAACATGAACTAAGCTAACCGGTAATGCCCCTTTTAGCATTTTTATCTTTATGTTGGATTTTGTCTCATGAAATATAACCCCATTTAAGCTCCCTTCACATTTTTTCAACCACGTTATAATATTGGCCTTTGTCACAAGTCTCCGGTGTGGATGATGACCAGTATTCACCAGCCTTCAAAGCTTCCCTCTTGGCGGAAGGATTTAATCTCAGCCTACGTTTGTTGGTTGTTTTGATGCTCATGCTGTTCTCTGCCTCACCATGGTCCTCTGCCTCTCCATGGTCCAGTAGCGTCCTCTGACTCACGAGGGTTCTCTGCCTCACCATGGTCCACTAGGGTCCTCTGCCTCTTCATGGTCCAGTAGCGTCCTCTGACTCACGAGGGTTCTCTGCCTCCACTATGGTCCACTAGGGTCCTCTGCCTCTCCATGGTCCACTAGGGTCCTCTGCCTCTTCATGGTCCAGTAGCGTCCTCTGACTCACGAGGGTTCTCTGCCTCCACTATGGTCCACTAGGGTCCTCTGCCTCTCCATGGTCCAGTAGCGTCCTCTGACTCACGAGGGTTCTCTGCCTCCACTATGGTCCACTAGGGTCCTCTGCACCTCCTGGATTCACTATGGTTCCAATATGATAATTCTCTGTATTTTATTGTTTGTGTATATACTTGTTTCCATACGGTATTATCATGGTAAGTATGCTTGTATATAACACTTTTATTAATTTGGAATTAACCAAATTTGTCACTGTTACTTTATTTCTTATGGGTAATAGTCGAAGACCTCAACGTAAACTTCGTCATAATTCAGAACATAGTGGGTCGTCCCAACACTGGCCCAGGACACATCACTGCCACAACTATATATTGGTTAACTGATACAAGCGTCGTCCTGTAACCAAATATTCAGAGTGAAGTAAAAATAGACGATCGGTAAATCCTGTAAGCCTTCAATATGCAGATACGCGAGCAATTATGTTTATCTAAATTAAAATGATTACAATACATTATTTTTAATTATCCATGACATGAGTTATATTGAACGTGTAACAGTATATCCAGACATATGTCTAGCTTTACCTTCTATCTGTTACATTATGATGTATTGATAGGAACAAAATACTTTGATTTTGTCCTGCCACCAGTGATGCATTGTGTTGTACCGTACTGCTGCCAGTGACACATAAGTCTGTCTATGTATATACTTATTAAACTGAATTGATATAGAGAGATTGTGGACTCTATTACTATTTGAAAGGTTAATTGTAATAATTATTCTTTAATATTTGTATAAATACCTCTACAACCATTTCTTCACACGTATATACTAACACTAACTTTCTTTCTCTTGCTATCAATCTTATATTACAAGCGGGTTTTATAGCAACTCCTTCCCCGGATGTTATTACGCACGATTTGTCTCTCACACTTCGTCTTACACCTGAGTTAAGGCAGGAAACAAAGGTATATTTCCGCACCACAGCATCACAATATTTACCACAGCCGGTCTGAGCTGTATCACTCCCTGGTGAGGCTTAAAGCTGTGTGTTAATGTTGCTAACACCTCCCTAGGCGACCTTTGACCTCTGCCACAAACGTTGGAAAGAAATACAGAATTGTGTATTTCATTGATTCTGATGTGACACAGCAAGGTGTGACACTATTTCTTAGATGCTTGTTCCATGTAACAAACGACAAGTCCGCCGCAGATTCTTGGGTTGTGTGGGTTATTACCAGAGATATATTTGTATTTTGGCCGAGTTGGCACTACCCCTTACTGATTTGTTGAAGAAGGGTAATATTTTTTGTTGGACTTCAAGGTGTCGGAACACTTGTCATATTGAAATTTGTGCAAGCAAAATTTTATTTTATGGGGGGAAGTGTTACGACCGTGTCGTATTTTTTTATATTTTTTTTTTATATAACATGCTCCCATGTTCCATATTATTCCTGTAATGATGTGTTAAATTTACTATTATATATTCTAGTCACCTTACCTTGTGCTGTTAAGGTTTTAACTGTTATTATTTGTTCAAGCCCATCTTATTTCTTTATTTTGTATTGTAACCAGCATTCTTTGTTCTCTAACGACCATCTGCATCGTTAAACGACCCACCGGCGGGTCGCGTGGCGGGAGCCGACCTTATATATAGGACCCACCAACTGACTTGAGTTAGTTCAGTCCTCTTGTCATACAGTTCACATCCTTTGAGTGACACTCGTCACTTGTTACTTATACTTAATTTATTTGTGTTGTTCCTGTCGTCACCAATGTGGTATATCTGTGAGTACCTATTTATGTCTCTGTTTATGTCCATCAGTATTTGCTTAGTTACATTTAAGTAATTCAGTGTTGTTTCACGTTAGTTAATTTCAGTGTTAGTTTTTATATGTTTATGCAGTGTTAACGTAATCCAATGCTTTATTTTTATTCTTTTGATGTTTCGATGTTTAGTATCATTTGTGTCTTAAAGTTTCGATGGTGAATCAATTTGTTGTGACAGCCTACGAGGCTCTTTATTGTGTTAATATTTAATAAATTAAATTCTTAAAGGTTTACTTTATTTATTTTTATTCTCTTTTAATTTACTTCACTTTTTGTTTGGTTACGCCTAGAACCTGGATATTTAAGTAAATTAAGAGACGGCGTAACAATATATATATATATATATGTATATATATATATATATATATATATATATAGTGGATAAATATATATCGATAAATATATTGATAAAAATCACAGGATAAGAAATTTGGAAACAGCAGGTACTGGGGTCCGGGGTAGCGGTCCCCGGTTGAATCATGGGCTCGTGGGCCTCGGTATAATCCTGGCGGTTGAGGGTGATATATATATATATATATATATATATATATATATATATATATATATATATATATATATATATATATATATATATATATATATATATATATATATATATATATATATATATATATATATATATGTTTGTTTCATTAGCCCAATGAAATATATATGGATCTTCGTGCTTCGAAGCCCGATTTGGTAAAACGTTACTCTGACCACCTTAGTGATACTGGTAGTACCCATTAGAGGTTCACTGCGCCATAAACTCGTTGAACAGGCTTTGTGTGAAATATAACAGTCTAGGACTGCTTTTAGTGTCCTAGTGGTCTAGAGGTAGCGTTCCCCGGTCACAGTCGTGGGCTGTGGGTTCGAATCCTCTGAAGATGTCTTGAATAAAGACGAAAGCTAAGGTGCTCCGTTGTTTCCCTTTTCCCTGTGTGATTTTACACGAGACAAAAAGAATAATGATATTAAAACACGATGGTCAATACTGATGAGAATAAATATATATTTATATCCCTGCCATTAACGTTATGTGTTATAAGATAAAGTAAGTTGATAGTGTACACTAATATCATCATAAATTATAGAGGTGTCTGTGCCGCGGGTTTCAGCAATAAGTATTTCGTAACGATATCAATTTATTACCTGTAAAGCTCATTAGTGTCTACAATTCTGAGGGAGTCAGTAAATATTTACGATGGGAATTAAATTGTTCCTCATAAATGAATGAATTTATTATTGCGAGACATCACCAACGGCTGACTTCTAGTGTGTTACAACTATACGCCAATATATATCTTTATAATAGTAATATCAACAATAATGATGATGAAAACAACAATAAATATATTACTGAAAAGCATCAGAATTGTCTCAAAGATAATTCTGATGTAACCACTCAATCAATTAAAGCGTTGTCCTTATGTCAGGAGGTTGGCGACTACAGTCCTCCACTCTAAAAGTTTTCGTGCTGTGTTTATCAAACCTCCTATATTTCACAAATAGAACATCAAGAAGAGAGAGATGGGTGGGAAAATAGAGGGGGACACGGTGAATAAAAAGGAGAGAAGAAAAATAAGAGAAAACAAAGAAAGGCCTAGAAAAGGACAAGCAAGCATACACGCAAGAGTACATATAAAAACTTAGACCAAAAGATAACATAAAAGGCTAAAAAAAAAACCAAGCATTATCAATATATATATTATCATACTCACTGTTCTCCAATTCAATGGAAAAATAATCAATTATAATAGGAATATTAATTAATGGTCATTCATTATTCGTATTAAATTCCCGGTGACGTTGACCAGATGCAATATTTCACATTTAAACATCGGCAGCATTTGTGTGAAGCACTTACTGATACGGCACATGGAGGGTCATTACTTACAGGATCAGTAAGGATTTATAATTGCTATTCATAAGCACATTTAACACAAACTGTGATGCTAATTTGACGCAGTTTATGTTATTTATGATTTGTAGAATGATTTAATAGGGTTTGTGTGATGTTAATATCTTTATACATGAACAATAGTAAAAGTGAGTTAGTTCTTACATGACTTATTTGTTAGACAATTAGGATACCTTAGTCTCGTTAAATAATTAATTATACCTTCAGAGTTATTCAATGAAAACCCGCAGTAGTAATACCATAATACTATACTATAATGTAAATATTGTACAAAACATTATGACAAACTTATATGAATTAACATGAAAACGCTATAATGCATGAATATATAAGGCAAGATATAATAGGTGGCGTTCATCCATCCGGTCAGATTATTATTAAATGCTCAAACCGTTCTATTACCTCCTGTAAAATGGTCTGCTCGTTCACTACCTCTACAATAGCTCCAGTAGAGCATCAGCTCGTTTACATCCTCTATATTTTTATCGTAACTCATATTCAAAAAATAATTTTCGGATCCAGTTTTTGCCTGTTGTTGAACTCCGTCCCGTGAATTGCTCCAATTCCCGAATATTCATTTTTTTATTGCAATTGAAAAAGAAGCAGCAATATTTTGTGTTGCTGGGATGATAGATTGCAGGCGGAGGGTCAAATGTAAGTGACCATTGCTCAAACTAGCAGTTGTTGGCTGCGGCAGTTTTGTTTAGTTTTAGCTAATTTGGGGACTTTTTATTGTAGCGACCAGTTTGGAATAGTGAGCGTATGTTGTTTTTTATGTTTAATTTCATGGTAAAACATTAATAGGGACACCATGCAACTAAGCCTAAAAACGCAAATATCGTTTCTGTCAAATACCAATAAAAAAATGGACTGGGGAAATTTTTCTACTGCACTGAAGACGTCATTTGCCATTTTAAAATTTGCAAACTCTGCCTACATTAGGTTACTTAAGGTTAAGTTCGGTTACGTTAGGATAGTTACGTTAGTAATAATGCCATTAATTTATAGTTAGTACTATGATTAGTATCGTTATTAACCTAACCCAACCTTACTTAGCCTCACCTCACTTAACCCAACCAACTTTTAATTTAATCCTTGCGTAATCTCCACCATCACCTACACGGTAATCAGTCAATCAGTAACCCGCGCTGACTTGTGTTTCAATCGGTAAAAATAAAATAAAGTTTACACACATAGGTATAATTAACTTACAGTACAAATACCAATAGGTTTATGTCTCCCATTTAGTCAGTGAATGGCTGCCAGGTTCACGTACTGGGAAAACATGTTTGTGAGTGTGGAGAATTTTACCTGGTGCTGATGATACTGGTGTAGTGGTGTTTGGTGCTGATGGTACTGGTGTAGTGGTGTTTGGTGCTGATGGTACTGGTGTAGTGGTGTTTGGTGCTGATGGTACTGGTGTAGTGGTGTTTGGTGCTGATGGTACTGGTGTAGTGGTGTTTGGTGCTGATGGTACTAGGTAGTGCTGATGATACTGGTGTAGTGGTGTTTGGTGCTGATGGTACTAGGTAGTGCTGATGATACTGGTGTAGTGGTGTTTGGTGCTGATGGTACTAGGTAGTGTTGATGGTACTAGGTAATGGTGATGGTACTAGGCAGTGGTGTTTGTTGACGTATTAAAGCTGAATGTTGTCTTCTGTCGCGTTGTAAAAGAAATAAATAACCTTTATTATTATTATCGACTAGGAGCTAATATGAGTGTTCGATTTACAAAAAGAGAGATTCTTGTCCTACGAATGCATAACTTACTTTCCTACTTCACAAAATGCAACTAACTTCTTTTTATTACCTGATGTTTTCTCTAATTAAATTACCTAGAAATGTTTTTGTACATTATTTATACTTTTCTTGCTAAGAGCCTCAAATGTTATCCAAGTGTGTCTTAAGTGCCTCTTTTGGCTTGTGGTAAAGTCATAACTGCATGAACCATCACCACTGCACTACCTGGTTGTCATTGCCAACAGCTGTTCTTGTGGATTAACGAGTGGATTAATGTGGCAAACTTGGGTCTTAAGGAGGTAAAGTACTGGACCAGGAACTGTGGAGTAAGTTTATGGTAATGCTTCTAGTGCTCTTATGTAGGTGGTGTTGTGGAGGTGGTGTTGTGGAGGTGGTGTTGTGGAGGTGTTGTATTGAAGATGTAGTGGATAAAGTGGGATTGTCAAGAAAGCGGTATTGTACAAGAGACACTATAGTTTATTTTATGAAGGTGATATTGTATGGGAAGTTTTTCAGAGGTGGTAGTGTTAAGTCGACCCCTAATACCTCAATATATAAACCAGTTGATAACTTTTCATCAATGGTGGATCACACGGAATAATGATATACAAAACCCACATGTCATTATTATAAACTCAAAGTATTTTCTTATCATATGCCACAACATAAAATCCCTCGATACAATAAATACTCCACAACAAAATCCCACAACACAATCCATGACAGAAGCAAAAATCCCTCAAACAAAAGTGAACCAAATGATTCCAAACTCTATTCACAATGATCAGCGAACTAGATCGTGTTTATTACTATGGTAAAATATTCTTCAGAAGTCATCACCGCCACGACTGAGCAAGGGTTAAGTCAGGTCTCTGGGCTTCCTGTTCCACCGTCGACGATTTGCCACTTAACTGGTGCACCAAGTCATGGGATATAGATCAAAGACGTGGCTTGTGTGTAACGCAGGACAAAGAACGTAGGAGCAATGTGGCTGGAATGTTGCGTACAAATATCTCCCTTCTTTTATCCTCTGAAGCTGGGCTGAATTATGGAACAGGTGAGGTTAAGTTAGGTTGGGGTATATAGAAATACATTAATCATGGAGAAGGGTGGTTAGAATAGTGAAGGTGAAAGAGTGTTAGCTTCGATTACGGTGTACTGTATGTGGTGTACGTGTGATACAGAAGGAAAAATTCTCGAAAACGTTTTTAAAATCGATGATTAATTGGTATTCTAAACTTTTTTGTCTTGTTTGTTTGAAGTATTCTACCAAGGATTGTTCTGAAGATAATTTGTTAGATATCGTTAATTATCTAGATGCTACTCGGTGTCGAGGTTGAAAAACCTGACAGATAACATCCTAGAAAATCTTAGTTGTTTGTGTTACTCATCGCATATTCCCTGACAATCAAACAGTTGGAAATGAAACGAAGAATAAAACGCTGCGATTACTAATGATTATTCTTGAAAACAATATAAATTTGTATCGATATACTCGTTAGTTATAAAGAATAATATCTCGTGAAGAACACTCATGTTCACATAGATATTATGGAACGAAATGGCTCTCGAACTTAATAGTTCTTAGATTACACTAAATACATATTTGTGTGTCTCTGAAATGTTCTGTTTAAGGAATTAATCAACGCTGAACAGGATAACGTCCAGGCAATTTGCTTCTGGAATAAAGTTTTTGGATGCAACAAAGGACGTTGATTATTAAACTCAGACAGTTAAAGAGAGCACTTTTAAGTGGGATATAGAACGACTTATCATTCACAGAATACACAAACTCTAGACAGGAGCTCGGGAACGCCCTGACTAAAGCAGTGTCTCACTTATAGTGGCTGGGAAAGCTTTCATTTACCGAGGATGTTGAAAACCTCGAATACAAAGTGTTCCAGGAAAGTCTCTTCCTGGCGCAAATTGTTTCTGTAAATCTCTCTCTCACGCTGTCCATAAGACTCTTCTTATTCAGTCCCTCTGCTGAATTACATGCTCAATCTGACTATTTCCCTCTCTCTGTCCTTCTCTTTGTATGCTTCCGTCTACCCTGTCTGTGTATCTATGTATATTTTTCTTTTTTCTCCCTTCCTATGTCTATATTTGTTCTATATCACATATTTATCGTTCACCTCTTTTCATGAATCTATATCTTCATTTTTGTATATCTTTCTCCAACTCAATTTCCCCACTTTCTATTTTCCCCTACTCTCTCCTTTAAACCCCCCCCTCCCCACTCCCTCCACCACCACCTTTCAATTCATACGCACTCTCCTCTCTCTCTCTCTCTCTCTCTCTCTCTCTCTCTCTCCTCTCACGTTTCATTCTCTCATTCCTCCAATGGCCTCTCATCAGCCAAGTTCCAGCAATTCACTGGTGCAGGTTGTGGAAAGACAGACTCGCTGGCTCAATCTGTCGACCATTGTTGGGTATTGTGTGGCCTATGTCCGCTTCCACATTCACTCCACGTCTCTCATTTACCTTCTTATTATCTGGCGATTTTGTTCGGCGACTTCCTCAGTGTGTTGATGTCTTGGGCTACTCTTTTCCCTCCCCTTCATTTGTATTTATTGCTTTATAGGGGAACTCCTGTTGTTCATTGTGAGTGTTTTTCTCTTGTCTTTCTAATAAAACAGTTAAGTCAGAATCCTTCATTTCCGACCTAGTGGTTTGGAAACTATTTAAAACATATTACATTTTTCCAATAAGTTTTTCTCACTTCTGTTCTGTTATTTTAAATGTTACTATTTATCTTCGTCCTTATTTATCGTTGATATTTTAAGAATATAATGCTTTACTGTTGTTATACACTCTTTGGCTTGATATTAACACCTTGTGATAGTCGCCTCTTCACCTCTTCACCAGAATATGTTCCACCCAAATATTTTCTTTCTGTTCCTCACAGTTACGACGCGCGGGGAGAGAGTGGCCTTTTCCAGCCAGACAAGGTCCTGGGTGGCAGGGGATCCTTCGAAACGTCTGCTTCCCCCGCCAGGCTCATCCTCAACCCTGTGCTGGCCAAGGATCAGGGCATCTACACCTGTCGAGTGGACTTCCTCACCTCCCCTACCCACAACACCGTCGTCAACCTCACAGTAATCGGTGAGTTGTGAGGGAGAGAGATGAGCAGAGAGGGAAGAAGGGTGGATAGGATGGAAGGGAAAGGGAGAGAAGGGAGGGAGGGTAAGAGGGCGAAGAATTGGAGGGAGAGAGCGAAAAGGGAGAGAGGGAGTAAAATGATAGGGGCAAAGACAAGTAGAAGAGTTTATTGAAGTGAACAAGTTTCTGTTTGCAGACACTCAAGGGGTGATGGCGAAGTTATGTCGAAAGTAGAGGAAGGAGGGAATGGTTGGAGAGGGAGAGAGAGAGAGAGACTTAGCGATGAATAATTAAAGCGAGACAAAAAAAAGCGGAATTATAAAATATTCATATTAGATTTATGTGTAATTACTAAAATTAATTATTCATCGAGTTCGCACATATATTATTCTTTCTGCTCTTAGTGGGTAATTTTTGTCACTATACACATTTTGTGAAGCAACACATAACACGTTGCAAGAGAACACACGAGTTTATACGACAATGCAAGAGTTGCTGTGAGGAGCGGGTGTAGCCTTGTTTACAGTACACCGAGAAGAGACAAATGGCTAGACAGAGAAGAGGGATATTTATAAACACAGTCGTCATCATCATCACCCTTTTGATTATGCCTATAACAATGACTTGAAATTAATGCCAACGCAGGCAATCAACAGCGTAAATTGTTTTCGCCTACCGTACAATAACAGGTTTTAGGAAGCTACGCCAGACGAACATTCTACTACCTTTTGCCAGAAAAGGCGTGGGTGTAGGTAGAGGCCTGGATGTAGGTAGAGGCGTGGGTGTAGGTAGAGGCGTGGGTGTAGGTAGAGGCCTGGATGTAGGTAGAGGCGTGGGTGTAGGTAGAGGCGTGGGTGTAGGTAGAGGCGTGGGTGTAGGTAGAGGCGTGGGTGCAGGTAGAGGCGTGGGTGTAGGCATAACACTAGTATGGGTGTGTGGTCGTGTAATCCGCCAGTATTGTGCTACATCTGCCGTCTGGCTTCATAAACACTGCAGGATTTCTTATTCGCTAAGAGGTTTATTTTTAGTATGGCGCCAGTACGAACATTCACTATAGCCTGACGTTCCACTTACCCTTACAAGAGTATCAATAACATGAAAAATAACCAGACATACATACATACATAAATACTGTTACGCCGTCTCTTAGTTTACTTTAATAACCAGGCTCTAGGCGTAACCAAACAAAAAAGTGAGTGAAGCTAATTAAAAAGGAATAAAGATAAATAAAGTAAACCTTTAAGAATTTAATTAAATTAAATATTAACACAATAAAGAGCCTCGTAGGCTGTCACAACAAATTGATTCACTATCGAAACTTTTAAAACACAAATGATACTAAACATCGAAACATCAAAAGAATAAAAATAAAGCATTGGATTACGTTAACACTGCATAAACATATAAAAACTATCACTGAAATTAACTATCGTGAAACAACACTTAATTACTTAAATGTAACTAAGCAAATACTGATGGACACATAAGAGACATACATAGGTACTCACAGATATACCACATTGGTGGCGACAGGAACAACACAAATAAAATGAAGTATAAGTAACAGGTGACGAGTGTCACTCAAAAGAACGTGAACTGAATGACAAGGAGGACTGGAATCCGTCAGTTGGTGGACCACTATATATAGGGCCAATTCCCGTCAAAAACCCGCCGGTGGGTCGTTTAACGATGCAGATGGTCGTTAGAGGAAAAGAATGCTTGTTACAATACTAAATGAAGAAATAAGATGGGCTTGAACAAATAATAACAGTTAAAACCTTAACAGCACAGGGTAAGGTGACTAGATTATATAATAGTAAATATAACACATCATTACAGGAATAATATGGAACAACATGGAAGCATGTTATATAAAAAAAAATAGAAAATACGACACGGTCGTAACAATACATACATACATACATACATACATACATACATACATACATACATAAAAAGTATACGGATCATAGATAAATACAAATTTGGAAATATACGTAGATGGCTATACATATACAATGATACACGCATATATGTAGCGTATATAATTGACATAGACATGTACTTAGGTTTACATGCATATATTATACAAACATATACATACATTCATACATGCAGACAATACAGACTGGAAAATCTCTCTGGTTTTGGACGAAGCTAATTAAAAAGGACACAAACACGTATCCCATTTATATTCACCATAGAAATCAAAACAGGTAAATTCACAATGAAAACAACAGGCCTGACGTAACTAATTGCTCACTTTTCTGCATAAATAGTGTTAACCATGCTAATGCCCACAACACGACAATAATATGCCACCGTGTTTAGGGCATGTGTACAACGTGTTCTTTCCCTGTGTATAATAAGTAAGCGACATGCCCACTACAAAGCGCGCAATATGCTTACGACTTTTGTTGAAAATGCCCATTATATGCCTAGAAAATGCCGAAAACGTGTCCCAATATGCCTAAAACTTGTCCAAACATACCACAGGTTAACGGATATTAAACCCTGGACAAATAGAACAATCAAATACCAAGGATTCAAGGTGTTGTCCAACAGAAGTACTACTTATCAGACATATGGACAATAGGTTATTTTGTCCACAGATCATATGTTAAATGTATGACACAAGAGGTTAGGATTAACACTAACAGAACAATGAAATACCATAATCACTGCCTTACTGTTTATATGTGGTACAGGTGAGTGAGAGTCGCTTTACCTGAATATAATGTAAAGTTTAAGAGAAAAAGGAAATGTTTTGTTATTTGTCATATAGAGTAACATATGCTGGAGGCTGGAATGTAATTTACTGTAAGTTAATAGTATAAATTATTCTCGGACGCTTGTGTACGTCGACATGTGACTCATAGCCGCTGAATGGCTTTAATTATGCATAAAATTCACAGGTTTGTGGCATTTAAATTACCTTCAGGTCGAGAGTCATCCTGGTGAGCAACACTATATAATATTTTATTGAATTCCTCTTCCTTTCCACTCTCCATTTGTTCTCCTCCACTGTCCCTCATCCCTCATTTAACACTCTCCCACATCTCTCATCTATTCCGTCTCTGTCTGTCTTTCATCTCTCTTCCATTCTTCCTCTTCTGTCATCCCATCTCCTCGCCTCAAGTGTTCACCAGGAGGAGGTGTGAGCCTTGACGTGGCCATCAGCTTTATGTAACAACTGCGTGTGTCGTCTTCTTCTTGTGAGGAGTTGTATGTAAACACTAAGAGTAGCGTGTGTCCTCGTGTCTCGTGTGTGTCCTCGTGTCTCGTGTGTGTCCTCGTGTCTCGTGTGTGTCCTCGTGTCTCGTGTGTCCTCGTGTCTCGTGTCCTCGTGTCTCGTGTGTGTCCTCGTGTCTCGCGTGTGTCCTCGCGTCTCGTGTGTGTCCTCGTGTCTCGTGTGTGTCCTCGTGTCTCGTGTGTGTCCTCGTGTCTCGTGTGTGTCCTCGTGTCTCGTGGTGTCCTCGTGTCTCGTGTGTGTCCTCGTGTCTCGTGTGTGTCCTCGTGTCTCGTGTCCTCGTGTCTCGTGTGTGTCCTCGTGTCTCGTGTGTGTCCTCGTGTCTCGTGTGTGTGTCCCTCGTGTCTCGTGTGTGTCCTCGTGTCTCGTGTGTGTGTCCTCCTCGTGTGTCCTCGTGTCTCGTGTGTGTGTGTCGTGTCTCGTGTGTGTCCTCGTGTCTCGTGTGTGTCCTCGTGTCTCGTGTGTGTCCTCGTGTCTCGTGTGTGTCCTCGTGTCTCGTGTGTGTCCTCGTGTCTCGTGTGTCTCGTCTCGTGTGTGTCCTCGTGTCTCGTGTGTGTGTCCTCGTGTCTCGTGTGTGTCCCTCGTGTCTCGTGTGTGTGTCCTCGTGTCTCGTGTGTGTCCTCGTGTCTCGTGTGTGTGTGTCTCATCGTGTCTCGTGTCTCGTGTGTGTCCTCGTGTCTCGTGTGTGTCCTCGTGTCTCGTGTGTGTCCTCGTGTCTCGTGTGTGTCCTCGTGTCTCGTGTGTGTCCTCGTGTCTCGTGTGTGTCCTCGTGTCTCGTGTGTGTGTCCTCGTGTCTCGTGTGTGTGTCTCGTGTGTGTCCTCGTGTCTCGTGTGTCCTCGTGTCCTCGTGTCGTGTGTCCTCGTGTCTCGTGTGTCCTCGTGTCTCGTGTGTGTCCTCGTGTCTCGTGTGTGTCCTCGTGTCTCGTGTGTGTCCTCGTGTCTCGTGTGTCCTCGTGTCTCGTGTGTGTCCTCCGTGTCTCGTGTGTGTGTGTCGTGTGTGTCTCGTGTCTCGTGTGTCCTCGTGTCTCGTGTGTGTCCTCGTGTCTCGTGTGTGTCCTCGTGTCTCGTGTGTGTCCTCGTGTCTCGTGTGTGTCCTTGTGTGTCTCGTGTGTGTCCTTGTGTCTCGTGTGTGTCCTCGTGTCTCGTGTGTGTCCTCGTGTCTCGTGTGTGTCCTCGTGTCTCGTGTGTTCATTTTGTATATTCTCCCTCTTTCTCTCTCCCATTTTACTTTGTCTAGATGTCTACGGAACAAAAACATTAAGAGAACAAATATAAAACATTTTTAGTGTTGACGATAATTACTTAAAAGTTGACGGCCTAGTTAAACTTATATTGATATCCTTAAAAAAAAACTAATGGGAGTTCAATTTTGGAAAACAAAATCTTCTAGCTAAATATCTAATTGCCATTCGTTCTATATTTCCTCTTTTTTTATTGCCCGATAAAATGATACTCTTACAACCTTTACTAATGGTTTTGTTATAATACTTCGAATATTTGGATTAACAATGTTTCTTTAAGAGGAACAACAGTAGTGCAAGATAATTCATCCAAGACCTAATATAAAAGGTTTTATCATAACTGTTCAGACAATTTACGCGGTATGACTTATTGATCGTTCAAGTAGAAACTGAACAAAATGAGAGACAAACCAAGTGTTTTCACTAACTCAATCCATCAGTTGAACTGCCTCGCGAGAGTCGTCAATCTTCCCTCTGAGCGCCTGTGTTTGAGTTGGATTCCACGGAGTAATTCATGGGAATATTGTCCAATATGTTGGAGTGAATGTTGAGGAGCAGTCAATCTTGTGTCAAGGAAATTCATATTTATACGTCTGTGTTATAGAGAGAAAGGGAGGGGAGAGTGAGAGCCAGTCATATAGACACGCACAGAGAGTGGGGAAGAGGCCACAAACACTGATACCAATGTGTATTATGGCTAAACAGAAACAACACCACCACCCTCCCATCACACACACACATCACCATCTCGTGATCAATTTATACCTCACAGTAGATGTAAAAGTTTACGCTGTGGCTATTAATCAATCACCGGTAGAATAGCCTGATCAACAACCAGCCATGAACCCATAAACATATTAACTGTATATCTGTAACTAGACCGACATTTTTTTTAATAGAAACCCTAACCTAATAGAATCCATAATTGAGTAATTGTTTCTTGGCACATCCCAACACATTACTAAGACTGGCAAACATTCTCCCCGTTCGCTGGATTGACCGATTCATGTATTCATCAACGTTACACAAAAATTCTCCTTATATACACAACAGTACAACACTGCACCGGCTGAATAACCCGCATGACTATTAACCTGGCGAGGTTATACACGACAGTCCTGCAGCTACAGTATTTCAAGTAGGTTATTTACAAGAAATGACATGTACAAGACATGTCATGTCATTCATCAGGACATGCCATGACATGTAATATCATAACATGTCATGTAATGATATGACTGACATGACATTTCATGACATGTCAGGACAGGATATATCAGGCAAGGACATGCCATGTCAGAATATGACATGGCATGATGTCATGTCAAGTCATATCATGTCATGACAAGTTATAACATGCCATTATGTTATATCATGCTGTAATGTCATATGATGTTATGTCATGACATGGCATGTCAAGTCATGATAACATGTCATGGCATTCATATCATGTCAGGACATGTCATGTCTTACCATGGCAGGACATGTCATGATATATAAGTACATGCCATGTCAGGATACATGTCATATATCATGTCATGGTTTGCCAATAACATGTCATGTCATGGTATATCATGGCTTAACATGTCACATAACATATCCTGACATACCATGTCCTGATGTCATGATATGACATGATATTATGTGATGTCTAACATGATATGTCACGATTTGACGTCATGGCATGTCATGACAGTCATAATATGACATGAAATGACAAGTCACATGTCTAAACATGTCAAGTTATGATATGGCAGAAAAACTGGTTATTTGAGGCCCTTTTAGTGGAGCGTCACGCTGGTGGAAGTTAATAGAGCAGAGAACTATCATTAACGTGATGATGTAATTAGGGCCAAACAATATTACAATAATGCATTTTTTTTCAACACCACACGCGGCCTGACAGCAGTTTAGGCCAGATTATCGGTGTTGCTAATATTCGACATTAAAGATAAGCTCTAGTGTTACTAGTCTTCGTTTAGTGTTGTATGATTCTCTAAGTCTTATAGAAAAGTTTGTTAATATACCACGAGTCTGCATCAGGGAATAAACACCTTACATGTAGACAGTCACGAGCAAAACCTAATTCAGAATATTTTACTTGGAAACAATAAATGATGCATCTTTATAAGCATACATAAGGGTGTGGGCATACGAGGGAGCTGGAAAATGGAAAGATTAAGAGACACAAAAATAATGATCTGAGAAAGAAAAGAGAGTTGAATCAAGGAAAGAGATGGAACAAGAACAATGGTGGAGCGGAGGAGAATAAAGCAACCATGAACAAATTATTATCTTACGTGAAATGGAAGAAAACAGCAAAATTTTGAAGAAAAAATAACTCCAAAATTAAAAGGCTAAGGTGAAGGAAGCAAGAGAGGCTGGGTACGAGATCTGAAGTCCTAGAGTTTTAGAGTTCCTGAGTCCTGTGATCTTTGTGTGGTCGGATTCTGGATCCATTCGTCTTAGGATGGTCGGGTCCATGGTCCTTTGGTTGTGCCCTGGGTCATGTGAGCAGGTCCATGGTCCCTTAATCGGGTCATGGTCCCTTGGTGGGGGTGGGGTCCTGGTCTCACCTCGGCTTCCCTCATAAACTGTAGCAGCGGATGTCCCGCCGGGGGAAGTATCCTCTTACAAGTTACATCTGCATTTGTTATTCCAGTAGGTAGCTGGTGCAGCATCTGGGACGGGATCTGACTGTGTCTGTGTTGTTGTTTATGTTATTCTACAACCCTTTAGGTATATATATATATATATATATATATATATATATATATATATATATATATATATATATATATATATATATATATATATATATATATAATATCTTAACATTTATATATTCATGTTTTACATTTATCATAGCGTGGCAGTTGTTACTGTATATAACATTTTCCATTTTGTGCATATATAAATATTTTTTTTCTTTTTACAGTCATTGAAGTTCAGCTTTAAATTTGTGTAAAAAATCGAAAGAGCGAGAGAAGGGATGTCCATGAGCGTATTCAAATATAAACTTAACAAATTATTCCCAAGTGCAGTGGCCGTGTAATTGACTTTTAAAGTTTGTTGTACTGTCTTTACATTTGAGTCACTTGTTATTATTTGGTTTTGTATATTGTACAGGTGCTCGAAGATTAGGTGTTACTTACATCTGTTTATGATGCTGGATCCACTTGTTCCTTGCCAGTATCAGCCATGACAATCACCTGGTTTATAAGTTTTAGATTATGTCGGGTGAGTTATGTATTACTTTTCACCTTAAGAAATACAAAGAGTATCTTGGACCTTCCTCGTACATATACATAAATCATATTGCTTTCTTATTCTTAATGAGTTAGTAATTACGGCCTAATATATTACGGCTTTTAAGTAATATTTACAATTTCTTCCGAGTGAATGTAAATTTTTTTTAAGGGAAAATTAAGAGAAAAATATTAGGAGTGGTTGCCAGTTATATCTGCCATTGGTGTGTGTTTATTTTCTGCCTTAGAAAGTATTCTCACGCTGATAACATTCCGCTGCTCCTGGTCATACAGCGGAAAGCGATATAGAGGCGAATATTGAGGCTTTTACCGTGCAAATGTGAACTTTAAGTACAGAGGGGAGCAGGAGTAGGCACGACTTTCACGCACCAATCACAGTAATGGACCATTAGTATGCTAAGCCACATAAACCACGGCAACCAGTTTATGTCGGTTTATGAACGAGTACGTGAAGGAGATCACAGACCAGGAAAAAGGTTTATAAACAAGTTTGTTCAAGAGATCATACACCGAGGGAGAAGTATACCAATGCTTGTGTACACCTGTGGCAATGGAAACTCACGTACATGTTTTTCAATGTAAACTCAAACATAAATACACAAATTATAGGTGTACATGTATGTATGTATCTCTAGTTTCGCTACTACATATTTTTTTAATCATATACAGTTCACATTGATGTAATTTTTGGTGCTTATTATATATACACATACATGGTACATTGTTACATACACACTTTTATATGTAAATATGTGAGAGTATAAATAAACATGTTTACTGGCGTAGAATTTTACACACACACACACACACACACACACACACACACACACACACACACACACACACACACACACACACACTCCTTGACCACCGAAGGGTCAAGACGTACCGGGCGCTCCTCCCGGAGCAGCCAGGTCAACTGTTAAGTTGGCCCATACCAACTCCCTCCCCTGAACCCTCCTCCCCACCGGAATATCAACAAGTTCACGCCAGAAGTTACTATCTCATTTAGGAAAGGAATGGAACCAGTGTTAAACAGAGGTGAACAGTGGTGAACAGTGCTTAAGTCAGTGAGAACAACTCAACAGTAACAGTGGTACCCAAGTTGACCTTCACACAGTGAGGTCCCAGGTACCCAGTGATAACGGCCCGACCCATCAACCAGCGATGTGTTAATCTGTCTACGATAGGAAGGCCTGGGACCACACCTCACTCATAGAACACCGTCTGTGAGGGAACTACTACACCACGTGAGGCCCCTCATAACACCATCTGTGAGGGAATTACTACACCACGTGAGGCCCCTCATAACACCATCTGTGAGGGAATTACTACACCACGTGAGCCTCATAACACCATCTGTGAGGAATTACTACACCACGTGAGGCCCCTATAACACCATCTGTGAGGGAATTACTACACACGTGAGGCCCCTCATAACACCATCTGTGAGGGAATTACTACACCACGTGAGGCCCCTCATAACACCATCTGTGAGGGAATTACACACCACGTGAGGCCCCTCATAACACCATCTGTGAGGGAATTACTACACCACGTGAGGCCCCTCATAACACCATCTGTGAGGGAATTACTACACCACGTGAGGCCCCTCATAACACCATCTGTGAGGGAATTACTACACCACGTGAGGCCCTCCTAACACCATCTGGGAGAGAGTTACTACACTACGTGTTTGCTGTTCAACACCTACATTAATCTATATGTTCACTGTATGTTCCTTTACCTTTCTCTAATGAAGGCTTTTGTTAAACCACCAATGTATGTAATAAGTCATTTATGTCCAATGTATATTTTCAGCCTTCGGGCTGCAGAACTTTTTCAATAAACCGTTAATTATTATTATTATTATTATTACACACACACACACATTCCCCCCAGGACTTTGTTATTTCTTTTGATCAGAAAATTCTTAAAATTATCGATATCCAAGTTAGAGTGAGTCAATAACAGATATGTCTTCCTATTGGTCAGCCCGGTGTCTAGGCGAAGTATTAAACTAATGAATAACAACTGTCGCGCTGGTGAATAATGACAACAGGTGGATTATATAAGTGTGTGTGTTAAGAAGTACTAGGGGGAGCAGAGGAGGAGGACTATCAGAGAATGAGCTAAAGGAGAGAAGTGAAAAAAAGGTCTAGAAAAAGAGAGTGACGCACAGACAGACAGACAAACAGACATAGACAAAACCATGAATAATGAGAATACAGAAAGGAAGAAAGAAGGAAAGACAGTCACAGGGACAGACAGACAAGCGGAATGTACAGAAGGGAGAAGACGAGAAAAGAAGGTAGAAAAGAATAGCAATTAGAGAAGGAGTGAGAGAGAAGAGGGAGAAAAGGAAAAGGAGAATGATGGGAGACAGGGAAGAACGAGGGTGTTAAGTTTACGAGCGGAGGGAGAGAGAGAGAATGAGAGCGGAATGGTCGATAGGGTTTGGAAATGAGGAACAGAAGATAATTCAAATATAGAGAATTAGATTACTGTAGGATCATTTAAAGGGTTCGAATCCCAGTAAATTACATGTAGGTGTTACTGAATTTATTGATCGTTCTTTATACATCACTCGCCTCATGTAAACGGTGTTAACTCTTCCATAGAGAGTAGACCAAATAACGTTCAGGAATTTTCTTTATTTGTCTTTGTTTTCTATATTCTTTCTATATGCACATAACCATCATAGTCGCAACACAGCCTCTGTCTCTCTCTCTCTCTCTCTCTCTCTCTCTCTCTCTCTCTCTCTCAATAACCATTACGACACGTGGTCCGTCGTATTACATGCAGAAAAAGGTAATAAATTTCCACCCTTTTCCTTACATTAAACCATAAATAAAACTTTTTAGTAGAAAATTAACATATTTATGAAAGTCCTGACTTAATATTCGCTACATTACGACACACCTCAAGATAACATCCTTACCTCAGGTGGCATCCAAAGCGTCTAGTCTTCCAGTCTTCACATTCCTGTCTAAGATTTCCTAAAAAAAAAAAAATAAATAAAAAAAATGTTCCCTGTTCCCTCACCCAATACCTTCTCCGTGGTAGTAATCCCAGACGTCCCTAGAGCTGTGCAACTCCTCCCGCAAATATGAAATTGAATTCGCTAAAAGAACGACTGTCTTCAATCCACTAAGATCCCAAACGAGGTTCAGGATGCCGATGGGGGACATGGTCTTCAGTATTTGTAGCCCGGTGATAATACCTTCCTTGGACGTGAGGCTCCTGGACTCACACCATCTGGCTATCATATCACCAAGTTCATTGTACGTGTTGGAGGGTGTGTGGGAGTCCTGCTGCCACCACCATCAACACACAGACAATATTTGGAATACATGAAGTTGTGAAGAGCAGACACCAACGTCGGGGTTTCTAGCAGGTCATCATATCAAGAGTTCAGTGTATGTCCGAGAGCCCTGCTGGATATTTGGCTGATCTACCACAGTAACAGAAGCCATAGATCGATTAACTGACGTTGCAGGTTAAGGCTACAGTCTGGGCACAGTGTTATATGGTTGTCGACCATCAGGAAGGAGGGCGTATGCAACAAGGAAGAACACACCGACAGATGATGCCTGATTTCCCTACTACCTCAGACTTCTAAGACTAAATTTTCTTTTACCAGTCAGGAAAATAATTTCTGAATAATAAAATAGGTCGGAAAATTACGGGAATTCTTCAGATCAATGTAGGTCGGCTTCGGCTCCTCCTGGTCCTGCTCGTCGCAGACTGCAAATTTTACTGTGAAATTCATAGAGAGTTAAAATTCTGACAAAAGATGATCCTCAGAATTCCCTTGAAGGACTTGGGGTCAGCATTTCTTTCACAGCCATGGAGACGTTACGTGAGGAGGAGGATGATGGAGCGATTTATCCACTGATTTATATATATTGTTACGACCGTGTCGTATTTTTCTATTTTTTTTTATATAACATGCTCCCATGTTCCATATTATTCCTGTAATGATGTGTTAAATTTACTATTATATATTCTAGTCACCTTACCCTGTGCTGTTAAGGTTTTAACTGTCATTATTTGTTCAAACCCATTTAGTACTGTAACAAGCATTCTTTGTTTCTAAACGACCGTTTGCAGCGTTAAACGACCCACCGGCAGGTCGCGTGGCGGGAGCCGACCTTATATATAGGACCCACCAACTGACTTGAGTTAGTTCAGTCCTCTTGTCATACAGTTCACATCCTTTGAGTGACACTCGTCACCTGTTACTTATACTTAATTTATTTGTGTTGTTCCTGTCGTCACCAATGTGCTATATCTGTGAGTACCTATTTATGTCTCTATTTATGTCCATCAGTATTTGCTTAGTTACATTTAAGTAATTCAGTGTTGTTTCACGTTAGTTAATTTCAGTGATAGTTTTTATATGTTTATGCAGTGTTAACGTAATCCAATGCTTTATTTTTATTCTTTTGATGTTTCGATGTTTAGTATCATTTGTGTCTTAAAAGTTTCGATGGTGAATCAATTTGTTGTGACAGCCTACGAGGCTCTTTATTGTGTTAATATTTAATTAATTAAATTCTTAAAGGTTTACTTTATTTATTTTTATTCTCTTTTAATTTAATTCACTTTTTTTGTTTGGTTACGCCTAGAACCTGGATATTTAAGTAAATTACGAGACGGCGTAACAATATATGATGGCTTAACTTCTGCTAGGTTTAATTAGCGTGGTCACTTGAATCCTCAGCTTGTTAAGGTACCCACAAGACACCCAAGGGTCGAATAATAAAACTTAAATAAACCCCAACAAGGAAAAGAGTCTCCAAGATTTTACTAAGACGTAAAGTCAAACTCAAACTCCCGCACTTGTGATGTCTTATTCCGGTAATCTGTGTGTGTGTGTGTGTGTGTGTGTGTGTGTGTGTGTGTGTCCCTCAGACGCCTCCAGGGCCTCGTATGCCACCATTAGTCAGCTGTGTTTACCTTTGTTCAACTCACACACAAGACAACAAACATTACTGGCGCTCCGGTCTTGACGGCTTCACCTATCTTGTCTCTGATGTTTTCTTCTTTAGTTTTTGTTGTTGTATATTGAGGTGAGTCTTCCTCTGGTGCTGTAAGAATGAATTTTCTCGGATACGTTCAAAGAGCCTCACTCGTGCGACAAAAGAAGAGGTTACCATGGTGACTACTCCCAGTGACATCCAGTAAACATCAACACCTCCACTCCTTCAAACATACTATCTTATTTCAATCGTAAAAGGGACTCAAAGCTACACCACATCATAATATAACACCTTACAATTTATTTCTATACACGTACAAACCATCACGAACTTTCTGATAAGGAGGACTATCATTCATTGTTCATATAGATAACATTCACCATCCATTGTTCACGCAAATAACACTCACCGTCCACATTGTCCACATTACTTACCTCAATATTTTCGTGACCAATGTTCAAACGCCCTTGACTCTCACCCTACTTTCCCTCATTTGCATTTTCTGTATTCCAAATTAACTTTCTCCCCTTTCTCTTTGTTTATCTGCGTTAAGTCACTTTCTGGACTTTGTATATAACTTTCTCTGGTGGTTCTTGAGGAACTTGTTACTTTCCCTTGACTTACTTCATCACAGGGAGATGAGGGTGGAAAGTGAGGGGAGGTGGGGGAGGGGGGGGCTGGAGGAGTGAAGGGGAGACAGGAGGGAGAGGGAATGAGGGGAGGAAAGATAGGAGGAAGACGAGAGAGAGAGAGAAAGAGAGAAAGGAGTAAAGAAACTTAGATAGGATTAGGAATTTGGGAATGAGAGAAGGAGAAGCATCAGGAGAGAGAAAGATAGAGAGATAGGGAGGAAAAATAGGAGATAAGATAGAATAAATGAAGAAGATCTAAGAGGGAAGAAAGACTAAAAGGTGTGAGGGATAATATGTAAGAGGAGGAGAGAAAAAAATGTCTGGACAAGGTAGAAGGAAATGAGAGAAGAAGAAGAAGAAGATACAGAGGAAAAAATGGTGAGTGGACGAGATTAATTGACAGGGGAGAAGGAGAAAAGAGAAAGAACAAGAGAGAGAAAAGGAGACACAGATACACAGCCAGACAGTAGAAAGTCAAGAACGTAGAGAAGGTTAAGGTACAGGTAAACAATGAATCACAAATAGCCTCTTGACTTAACAGAACTCATTTCACCTTTTAATTAAGACTTGGAATAGTGTCTCAGTAAGATGAGTGAGGTGAGTAAGATGAGTGAGGTGAGTAAGATGAGTGAGGTGAGAAGTGAAGATGAGTGAGGTGAGTAAGATGAGTGAGGTGAGTAAGATGAGTGAGGTGAGTAAGATGAGTGAGGTGAGTAGTGAGTAGATGAGTTAGGTTAGTAAGATGAGTTAGGTGAGTAAGATGAGTGAGGTGAGTAAGATGAGTGAGGTGAGTAAGATGAGTGAGGTGAGTAAGATGAGTGAGGTGAGTAAGATGAGTGAGGTGAGTAAGATGAGTGAGGTGAGTAAGATGAGTGAGGTGAGTAAGATGAGTGAGGTGAGTAAGATGAGTGAGGTGAGTAAGATGAGTGAGGTGAGTGAGGTGAGAGTGATGAGTGAGTGAGTGATGAGATGAGTGAGTAAGATGAGTGAGTGAGTGAGTAAGATGAGTGAGGTGAGTAAGATGAGTGAGGTGAGTGAGGTGAGTAAGATGAGTGAGGTGAGTAAGATGAGTGAGGTGAGTAAGATGAGTGAGGTGAGTAAGATGAGTGAGGTGAGTAAGATGAGTGAGGTGAGTAAGATGAGTGAGGTGAGTAAGATGAGTGAGATGAGTAAGATGAGTGAGGTGAGTAAGATGAGTGAGGTGAGTAAGATGAGTGAGGTGAGTAAGATGAGTGAGGTGAGTGAGGTGAGTAAGATGAGTGAGGTGAGTAAGATGAGTGAGGTGAGTAAGATGAGTGAGATGAGTGAGGTGAGTGAGATGAGTGAGGTGAGTAAGATGAGTGAGGTGAGTAAGATGAGTGAGGTGAGTAAGATGAGTGAGGTGAGTAAGATGAGTGAGGTTAGTAAGATGAGTTAGGTTAGTAAGATGAGTTAGGTGAGTAAGATGAGTGAAGTGAGTTTACCGTGAAAGCAGACCACAAGTTCCATCATTTCGCTGTATATTTTGGCCCCACCATAAAAAACAACTTACAACTTAAGCACGAACGTCAAGATGTGTGTGTGTGTGTGTGTGTGTGTGTGGCACTTACCTTCAACCTTGCAAGGACGAGTTTATGGTCACTACGCCAGACGAACGTTCGCCCACATTCTGCCTAAAGGGGTACTTTCTTTTATGGTACCAGCACATGGCAGACTCGTGTTTTTTTTCTTCATGTTCTGTTTATCGTTATATGTACTATGTGTTTTGTGTGTATAATTCTCTCTCTCTCTCTCTCTCTCTCTCTCTCTCTCTCTCTCTCTCTCTCTCTCTCTCTCTCTCTCTCTCTCTCCTTCTTACCGCCTTTCCTTTCCCTCCTTCTCCTCATCTTTATACCCAGAACTACAGGAAGACTGTATTTATCCTTCCCTTTCTAAAACACTGGTTCCAGCACACTCAATACGTGACTCCAAGACAAGTTAAATGTTATTCCAAACTTGATTAGCTCCAAACACCATCTCTACCTCCCTACCTCCCTACCTCCCTACCTCCTCCCCCCTCCCTCCTACCTCCCTACCTACCTACCTCCTCCCTCCCTACCTCCCTACCTTTCCTCTTACTTTTTCTCATTCTTCCCTTCTCTCTCCATCCCTTAACCCCCTTAACAGATCATTATCCCCACGGCACTGCCTTAATTATTTACTTTCCGCCAGTACCTCTACAACTTGTGTCGCTTGGGGGAATTTCTAACTTCTGTTTGTTGAGAATAATTGCCCTTGTTATAGAGCCTCTCTGACCCACCAGTAGGTATCTCAGAAGGAAATGTGGGTCTTTCCTTTGAGCATGTCTGTCTGTCTGTCTGTCTGTCTGTCTGTCTGTATGTCTGTCTGTCTGTCTATCTGTCTGTCTGTTTCTATCTGTCTGTGTTTCTGTCTCTTTCTCCCTTGACTGGCCACACTCCTTGCCTGCCTCCCTGGACTGGCCACACTCCCTGCCTGCTTCCCTGGACTGGCCACACTCACTCCCTTCCTCCCTTGACTGGCGTGCCTCCCTGGATTGGCCACACTCCCTGCCTGCTTCTCTGGACTGGCCACACTCCTGCCTGCCTCCCTGGACTGGCCACACTCCTGCCTGCCTCCCTGGACTGGCCACACTCACTCCCCTTCCTCCCTTGGCTGGCGTGCCTCCCTGGACTGGCCACACCCTGCCTGCCTCCCTGGACCTGGCCACCTGCCTGCCTCCCCGGACTGGCCACACTCCCTGCCTGCCTCCCTGGACTGGCCACACTCCCTGCCTGCTTCCCTGGACTGGCCACACTCACTCCCTTCCTCCCTTGACTGGCGTGCCTCCCTGGACTGGCCACACTCCTGCCTGCTTCCCTGGACTGGCCACACTCCCTGCCTGCCTCCCTGGACTGGCCACTCCCTGCCTGCCTCCCTGGACTGGCCACACTCCCTGCCTCCCTGGACTGGCCACACCCCTGCCTGCTTCCCTGGACTGGCCACACTCACTCCCTTCTCCCTTGACTGGCGTGCCTCCCTGGACTGGCCACACTCCCTGCCTGCTTCCCTGGACTGGCCACACTCCCTGCCTGCCTCCCTTGACTGGCCACACTCCCTGCCTGCCTCCCTGGACTGGCCACACTCACTGCCTTCCTCCCTTGACTGGCGTGCCTCCCTGGACTGGCCACACTGGTCACCATCGATCACTGACCACTCTATCATAAGGCTTCTTAATCCTATCTTCCTCTCCTCCCCCTCTCCTCTTCCCCTCTCCTCTTCCCCTCCTACTTATTTTTTCATGTTTTATTTTATCTTCTATTTTCTATTTATTGCTTTTATCCTTATTCTCTTCTGTTCACTTCTTTCATATTCTTGTATTTATTTATTTATTTTACTTAGGCTTATTGATTTTGTTTCGTGTATTTTCCCTTTGATTGTCCACACACACACACACACACACACACACACACACACACAGTTTGTATACATTCCGTTCATGGCGGTTCCTTCCTCACCGCCAGCAACAAATCCTGGACCAGCCGCCTCAGTAGCACACGGATGTACTCTCAAGGTGTCTCTCGGTGGCGGTAGCTCTCAGGCCAGTTACAGAGACTTGTTTAATTTGTTTCTGTATCTCTGGTTCTCTATGTTTGTCTCTGTCTCTTCTTATATATATATATTTTTTACCTTTCCAGTACAAACAAATAAACAGATATTTGTTTGTAC
Organism: Homarus americanus; assembly: GCF_018991925.1. Classification (NCBI taxonomy): domain Eukaryota; kingdom Metazoa; phylum Arthropoda; class Malacostraca; order Decapoda; family Nephropidae; genus Homarus; species Homarus americanus. Next base: position 497,548 of record NW_024712309.1, read on the forward strand.
TGGGAGACTGGAAATTGATATCGAAATAGACTCGTATACAAACTGACACAAACAGAATATTGAAGATTAATTATATGTGTCCAACAGTGTGTAAACTGTGTGGCAGAAACTGTATGTTTTTTTTTTACTCAGATTTATTTATTTGATGATTCATGTGAAGGTCGATTGAGGAATTGAGTGGTGGATAGAATGTCATTAACTGCTGGTTTGACGAAAGAGAGTTGATTAGATTATGGAAACTAATATGTAGATGGAATACTAATTGAAATATAAAGAGATATATAATTACCCTTCCGAGTTATATTACAAAATTACAGCCAAATATTCCTGTAATTATCATTTTATATTTGTTTTTTTCAATGACCTCCTCCATGTGTTGATATACAGTAGTCCTGAGTCAGTCATCACCACCACCTCATTGGTCTACTCTCCTCCACCAGTAACAATCTCAATCTCAATTTCCATATCAAATGTTCCTCTTCAGTGGATGAAGGAAGAGAGATGCAGGGATTATTCCACCTTATGTGACTCTCATCTACTCTGTGTAATTTAGTAGTCATGTTTCATAACAAGGATGTGGGTTGTTGTTGTTGTTGTTCACGTAAATAACATGTTTACAAATGAGTATTGTTCAGGTGTTTAGCAATGTTTCTTATAAAGGCTATTAACAACAGGTGTGTGTGTGTGTGTGTGTGTGTGTGTGTGTGTGTGTGTGTGTGTGTGTGTGTGTGAGTGTAGCGATACCTTAACGAGCATTAAACAAATCACTGTCCACCACAAACCTCTCTGCAGTGTATAATGAACAATATTTACCTTTGTGTGACCGGAACTAAATATTTTACATACAACTGAACTTCATTAATGAATTCTCCCTCGTGATTGGCTGACAAAGCAGTGTTTATAAACATCCGCATCAGCTGATTGATTGAAACAGTAGTAAATATTCTCAACAATATAATGTTTTTTTCACATACGCAGTGACTTTTAATAACTCCACAGTGAACGAACAACAAAAACCAATATATTTCTATGTATCTCACTGTACTCATATCGTTTGTTTTTCTCTGTGTGGCGCCATTTCTCTTTCCCCTCTTGTTATACATAAAGATACAACTCACACATCACCATGAGATAAGACCAGCTGCCAGTACCACAAGGTCATCATTAATTTGTGGGGAGGCCGAGTCGTGGGTGACTAGGACACACACACACACACACAAGCACCATTACAATACCCTCCAGACCTTGCTACGTATGCTATAGTATGTATAAAACTTTTATATTTACACTAAAGAACCTTAATGGTATTTATGAGGCAAATATTTTTCACATAAAATATTTACATTTTAGTATTAGTGATTTTATAATATATCCCTACACTGAAATTAATCACAATACTATATCTGTAAAATAAATTATGTTTATATCTCTGGAGCGATAAATATAGTGTCACATTATTCAATATTTCATCCAAAACAATATACATAATGAAATACCTAATATAAATAATGTAGACCTTTCCAAAATTTAAGATAATTTTTTTTCATCAGTACATCAGCCACTAAATTAATAATGAAATATTTAATGTATGAGTTAAAGTAGGTAGACTCTCTCTCTCTCTCTCTCTCTCTCTCTCTCTCTCTCTCTCTCTCTCTCTCTCTCTCTCTCTCTCCACCTTCATTAACCAGGTTGTCTCCTCACAGAGCCGCCAGAGAAGCTGGTCATCTACAACTCAGACAACGGGGTGGTGAGACATAAGATTGGCCCCATTAATGAAGGAACTCCACTCCGTCTCTCCTGCGTTGTGATGGGAGGTGAGTAACGTGTGTGTGTGTGTGTGTGGGTGTGGGTGTGTGTGTGTGTGTGTGTGTGTGTGTGGGTGTGTGTGTGTGTGATAGTGTATAAATGGTGGTGAGTGATGTGTTGTGATTTCGATTTTGATTTTGCCGCTTACAGCCGCTACTTTATTGTGCACCCCACACTCATCCTGTGAGCTGTAGCGCAAAAGGATTACAGAGTCTAGTTTACAACGGGTCATAATAATTAACCCCCGTTGTCAGGATATTATGGCACTGAATGTTACACAGTATTTCAATTACATTATTTGTTTAGTTCTATACATAAAGGGTAACTTATTCACAAATGCGTGAGTACAGGCGTATGAGGCTTCACACTTTGTTATTTACATTTACGTGGGAGGTATTCAAGCTCATTGCGTATTTGGTTCTGTACATGAGAACTGATATAGTTACTAAGTGCAAAAAAGTGGATACAATCTTGATATGTCGGCTATCTTGCCATTAGAGATGAAGTGTTGTGCCATTTCACATACAGTGTGCTTGGACCTGTCCCTAAAAGGTTCTATCTTCACACAGTCGAGGACGTAGTGTTCAAGTGTGTGGCCATTTAGTTTTGTTTACATCTGCTTGAGGAACATACTGCCAAAGGTACTTATGTCCTAACCTCAATCTAGCGGTTACAACATCTTGTAATCTAGTGATCTTGTTACTTGCCTCATATACATGTTTCACTTGATACATCTCATCATGGTAAACTATGGATCGACTAGTGCCTGTTTGCACTAGTCTACTTGCGTCAAACTCATCAATAAGTTCTTTCCTAATTACAGTTTTAAGGGTTCTTTTTGACAGACCCAAATTGTATTCAACGGTGTGTTTGTTAGACGCGAGTTTGGCGAGGGCATCAACTCTGTCATGTTTTATGAGGCCTATGTGAGAGGGGATCCACAACAGTTTGACCTTGACACCCCGGTCAACAAGGCACGCATATTTGTGTCTGGCTTCAGAGACAAGAGCGTGACAACCTGAGTCGAGGGTGCCAAGGACAAGTAGTGAGGATAGAGAGTCAGTGATGATGAGACTGTCAGTAACAGTGGTTTCAATGAATTTAATAGCTGTGAGTATGGCAACTAATTCAGTTTGTAGAGTGGATGCGTGTGGTGGTGGTGGTGAGTGATGCATTTGGTGGGGATTTGTTATGTATGGGTTTGTTGAGTGATGTTGTAGATGTATTGGTAGGGAACATGACGTGTATTGCAATATGTGGGGAAGGAAAACCAAATTGAATTCCTCGGGTCGTGTTTTGGAAGGAGGAACATCATATCACAACACATATTTATACAACAGTTATATAAAATTAATGGCACCTAATTTGAGAGACTTATGTTGTTCTTCAATCTCGCAAAAAAAAATCCCAAACACAAAAATATCAACACAACATTAATATAATGCATAGTGATAGGAACTAGACACGACCATGAGGCCCTCCCCCCCTCCCCCGGCACCACACAATACCACCTCCTCTTATCTTAAAAGTTTGCCAAGGAGAAGCATGATTGACGTTGTCACCTGGCGTGCAAAATACTGTCATTCTTACCTTTCTTCCTCATGGACCAGAACATCCTCAGGCGCTACACGAACCTACAGAAAGTTTCGTCTCGTAGTCCAGTGTTCTCATTCTCATATGTATCTTACATCATCATAGACACAGTGATCAAGACATGGGGTTAAAGTAGCGTTAACAATTTACTCTATCTAGACACGTAGCTAAAATCATTCTCGTTAACACATCTATGGTAACCAAGAAACATTACCCTCAAAACTTCCTCTTCACCAATATATTTAATTTCTTATCCTGGAATTACTCAGAGTGGGATGAAGGAGAGAAGTGGATGACAAGGTTAGTTTAACGTCTCCGTCTCCTCTCTCTCTCTCTCTCTCTTCCACTGTCTACTCTTCTTTTAAGGTGCTATATTCTCCAACAAGGACATGGTGGGAACAAAGTTTCAGACACGCGGGAAGTTTTGTTACCAGGACGTGTGAGAAGAATATTTACTGCTGCAACTTAACCTAACCTAACCTAACCCAACCCATGAGTAACAAAACTTCTAAGGCCAAACTTCAGGTGTAAGAAGGGCTACTGACACGTGTGATAAAGAAAACGCGTGTCTGCATGGATATACCACGAATTCGAATTGTTTTAGATAAATTTATTTCTTCAATCAATTTTCTTCTATACGAGTTTCTAGTGGAAGACAAACCACAACAGACAATAATAAACTCTGGTATTTCGATTACATAATTCTTGGTGATCAATTTCTTTATTAGAGTCAGTGAAAGGCAGAGAGAGAGAGAGAGAGAGAGAGAGAGAGAGAGAGAGAGAGAGAGGCAGCTGCAGGCTCAGGTGAAAGTAATTACAAGTGATGTGTGTTCTACCTGCCCGTGTTGGACGATAAATGCAGAAATTAATCACACCTTGCAGTCTCTACCCCCAGTTCCCTCCCATACCTCTGAACATGACAAATTTCACCAACTATATCACACAAAAGAGAACACACACACACACACACACACACACACACCGGTGAAGGCAATGAAAATAAAACGTATAGGAAGAAAATAGAAGGAAAAACCAACTTAAATGTCTAAACCGATGATTTTCAAAATACTAGTCTCCATCAGATCGATTTAATGATGGTCTCTTTATCATCATTCACCTCCTTCATCTATTATCCCTCTCTTTAATGTTTCGTCCAGCTACACTTCATCTATTATCCCTCTCTTTAATGTTTCGTCCAGCTACACTTCATCTATTATCCCTCTCTTTAATGTTTCGTCCAGCTACACTTCATCTATTATCCCTCTCTTTAATGTTTCGTCCAGCTACACTTCATCTATTATCCCTCTCTTTAATGTTTCGTCCAGCTACACTTCATCTATTATCCCTCTCTTTAATGTTTCGTCCAGCTACACTTCATCTATTATCCCTCTCTTTAATGTTTCGTCCAGCTACACTTCATCTATTATCCCTCTCTTTAATGTTTCGTCCATACACTTCATCTATTATCCCTCTCTTTAATGTTTCGTCCAGCTACACTTCATCTATTATCCCTCTCTTTAATGTTTCGTCCAGCTACACTTCATCTATTATCCCTCTCTTTAATGTTTCGTTTCCAACTACACTTCATCTATTATCCCTCTCTTTAATGTTTCGTCCAGCTACACTTCATCTATTATCCCTCTCTTTAATGTTTCGTCCAGCTACACTTCATCTATTATCCCTCTCTTTAATGTTTCGTCCAGCTACACTTCATCTATTATCCCTCTCTTTAATGTTTCGTCCAGCTACACTTCATCTATTATCCCTCTCTTTAATGTTTCGTCCAGCTACACTTCATCTATTATCCCTCTCTTTAATGTTTCGTCCAGCTACACTTCATCTATTATCCCTCTCTTTAATGTTTCGTCCAGCTACACTTCATCTATTATCCCTCTCTTTAATGTTTCGTCCAGCTACACTTCATCTATTATCCCTCTCTTTAATGTTTCGTCCAGCTACACTTCATCTATTATCCCTCTCTTTAATGTTTCGTCCAGCTACAATTTACAGCTCTTATCCCTCTCATTAATGTAGTAGGCAAGCTTAGTTTAAATATAGTTCATATGTATTACCCTACAGAGGTGCTCCATGTCTGATGTGTATAATCTATATCAAATTAACTTTTGATACTCGGGATTAACATAAGAATAAAGCCACTGACCTAGTGAGTTGAGTACACCAACCTCTTTGTCATTCTTAAAGTCAGTTCCCGTTGGGTTTTTCTCTGGATTGACCATCACAACATGATTATGATTTGCGTTGACTCGATAAATATTCACTCGTGCCTTGTAAATAAAATATGTTATTTCTCTTATGATATTGCTCATTCAATTACGTTAATTAGGATAGTAATGGTGTGTGAACAGAATAGTAATGGTGTGTGAACAGGATAGTAATGGTGTATGAACAGGATACTAATGGTGTGTGAACAGGAGAGTAATGGTGTATGAACAAGATAGTAATGGTGTGTGAACAGGAGAGTAATGGTGTATGAACAAGATAGTAATGGTGTATGAACAGGATAGTAATGGTGTATGAACAGGATAGTAATGGTGTGTGAACAGGAGAGTAATGGTGTTTGAACAGGAGAGTAATGGTGTATGAACAGGATAGTAATGGTGTGTGAACAAGATCAGAATCAGAGGCAGGTGTATCAAACAGAGCCAAGTGGAAGACCCCAGGCGGAAGGTCTCAGCTTAACCTATACATTATTAAAGGGGCAGAGTGTCCCCGAGGGGGTCAGGAGGCAGCTTATTGCTACTATCAATATCCTCCCTATCCTCCACCAACCCTCTCCTCTGCCCCCTCACATTCCCTTCTTCCCTTCCCTGATACTTTCTACCTTCCCTCCCCTTCTTCCCTTCACTGATACCTTCTACCTCCCCTCCCCTTCTTCCCTTCACTGATACCTTCTACCTCCCTCCCCCTTCTTCCCTTCACTGATACCTTTCACCTCTCCCTCCCCTCTTCTTCTCCCTTCACTGATACCTTCTACCTCCCTCCCCTTTTCTTCCCCCTTCCCCTGATACTTTCTACCTTTCCCTCCCCTTTCTTCCCCTTCACTGATACCTTTACCCTCCCCCTCCCCCTTCTTCCCTTCACTGATACCTCTCTACCTCCCTCCCCTTCTTCCTTCCTGATACTTTCTACCTTCCCTCCCTTCTTCCCTTCACTGATACCTTCTACCCTCCTTCTTCCCTTCACTGATACCTTTCTACCTCCCTCCCCTTTCTTCCCTTCACTGATATACCTTTCTACCTCCCCCCTCCCCTTCTTTCCCTTCACTGATACCTTCTTACCCTCCCTCCCCTTTCTTCCCTTCACTGATACTCTCTACCTCCCCTTCTTCCTCTTCTTTTTACCGATACCTTCTACCTCCCTCCCCCTTCTTCCCCTTCACTGATACCTTCACCTCCCCCCTCCTTCTTCCCCTTCCCTGACATCTTCTACCTCCCCCTCCCTTCTTCTCCCTTCACTGATACCTTCACCTCCTCCCCCTTCTTCCCTTCACTGATACCTTCTACCTCCTTCTTCCTCCCTGATACCTTCTACCTTCCTCCCCCCTTCTTCCCTTCACTGATACCTTCACCCCCTCCCCCTCTTTCCCTGCACTGGATACCTTTCTACCTCCCCCTCTTCTTCCCTTCACTGATACCTTTCTACCTCCCTCCCCCTTCTTCCCTTCACTATATTCTTCTACCTCCCTCCCTTCTTTCCCTTCACTGATACCTCTACCCTCCCCTCCCCCTTTCTTCCCTTCACTGATACCTCTACCTCCCCTCCCCTCTTCCCCTTCACTGATACCTTCTACCTCCCCTCCCCTTCTTCCCTTCACTGATACCTTCTACCTCCCCTCCCCTTCTTCCCTTCCCTGATACCTTCTACCTCCCCTCCCCTTCTTCCCTTCCCTGATACCTTCTATCCCCCCTTTCCTTCTATCTATCCCTCCTGTTTCCCGGACTATCTCTAACTGTCCTTCTTGTTCAGTTATATACTTTAATTGTTTTTATTTATTATGCTTCCTTTACTATTAACAAGGAACCAAAAGTTTCAGTCTTATTGATTTATCATTTTGTTTTGTTTTCTTTTTATTCTGGTGTTTATTTTGCTGTCCATATAACCCTCCTTCTGCCCTTCCATTATTCTGATACCTTCTACCTCCCCTCCCCTTCTTCCCTTCACTGATACCTTCTACCTCCCCTCCCCTTCTTCCCTTCCCTGATACCTTCTACCTCCCCTCCCCTTCTTCCCTTCCCTGATACCTTCTATCCCCCCTTTCCTTCTATCTATCCCTCCTGTTTCCCGGACTATCTCTAACTGTCCTTCTTGTTCAGTTATATACTTTAATTGTTTTTATTTATTATGCTTCCTTTACTATTAACAAGGAACCAAAAGTTTCAGTCTTATTGATTTATCATTTTGTTTTGTTTTCTTTTTATTCTGGTGTTTATTTTGCTGTCCATATAACCCTCCTTCTGCCCTTCCATTATTCTGTTCCGTGCTATTAACTTTCTATCCCAGCCCACATAATTCTAAAGCTTCCTCAATTTAAACCTCTTCCATTTTATTCCAAGTGAGTTATATCGCCACCTTACAACCACTTAACCTCGCCTTGTCAGCACTAATCAGCACTAATCAGCACTCACTAAAACACTAGACGCCCTTACTCCTCTTAGTTAGTCTTGGGTGGCACTCAACTATATCCTCCTAGTAGAAAATCCCTCGTTATAATTTTCTGACCTGTACTCAAGTGTGTATGATGAAACAGAGGGCGTCGTCTACTACAGCATAATGTTTAGGGATAGTGAGGGAAAGTTGATTGGTGGGTGTGGTGAGTGTGTGAGCTCATGCCAGGCTGTTGTATATATATATATATATTATTTAGATTTTCCTCACTGTGGAGTTAATTATTTTTTCATACCTTTCTCACCTGTCTCTTTCCTGACGACTGCGCGTTCTGCTTCTCTTTCTCTATATCTACTCCTGTATTTATCAGTATTTATGTGTTCTCTTTCCCCGACTCTCTCTCTTTCTCTCTATGTATATGACCACAGAGATGTAGGAGATACACACGAAGAACATGCTTCAGTGAGCGGTGTCCTGCTCCTGTCTCTGTAACACACGTCTGTCCCACCCTCCCTCTCTCTCCCTACCCAGCCATTCATTCAGCCTTCCAGTCTTCTATTCTTTCAGTTAACTGCCTTTGCCTTCTCCAGTCTTAAAGTCTTCCAATTTCCATTTTTTTAGTCCATAAGTTTCCCAGTCTTTCAGTCCTTCAATTGCCAAGTCTTTGTTATGGATGTCAGCTGGGTGCTCTGGCTGCTTCCAGTATTGTAGACTTGCATACTCCCAGCGTCTCAGTCTGCCAGTGTTTGGTGAGTGCGGCAGCTGGCGGTGTTCTGGACCCTCCTGTAACTGATGTCTGGCTTTATCGTATTGTTACATCTCGCTGTCCTGTGTGTTATTCTCTCTCTCTCTCTCTCTCTCTCTCCCGTCTTTCTATCTCCGTCTTCTCTCTATCCTCCGTCTTTCTCTCTTCCCCCTTTCTCTCTCCCCTCTCTCTCTCTCTCTTTCCCCTCCTCCCCCCTCCTCTCTCCACCGTCTAAAATAATAAAAGGCATAAGGCAGGGATATGAATGACGCCATCTATCTCTGCCTTGTTACTACCTCATATCAAATCTTAACTCAAAGGAACACTTTTATTTTATTAAAGGTTCTTACAAGGGTTACACGTGAGCTAGAATCAATCACCTTTTATCTCTCTCCTTTCATCTTCGACTTCCTTTCCATAGTGTTTCCCAGATGGTTGCTATGTCCCTGTGTACAAATCAGTGTCCTCACGTTGTCGCCTCTCTCCCTGTTACCGCCCTGCACTGTGTCTTGAACCCTAATTTAATCCACCTGTTCTCTCCTATTGTTATATTGTGGATGTTGTCTTCTTCTGCTTTGTTCTTGCTATCACACGTCACATCTGCAACATTACAAAGAGTGACAGTAACATACAGCATTTAACCAGCTGTAACACTGTACAGAATCAACAACAAGGGATAACAAAATGATGGCATCAGAAGTAACAGCTGGCAAGACCATGAATGTAGAAGTTTATGAGAGAGTACATCAGGCGTGAGGGAACTAAGCAGTGCCACCTGTCTTGTCTGTCGTTACCTGACACACACTCATCTGGATCTTCCTGTCTATATGCATCGTCTCGTTGCCAGAAGAAATAACTCCAGGAATCTCAGACAAATTTTTCACGAGGACAGATTCAGTACATAAAATTCGTAACGTCAAGAGAAGAATGTTTTGTCTATGTTTTGGGTATGAAATGTTTGTGTTCTCTCGTGCCATAAGAAGGTGATAATGTTGATGTTTGTTTAGAGAATATTATGTGTGAATGTTCGTGTTGTGTCAAGGAAAGGGAAGGGAAGGAGGTGTTTTATGGGTGTGTGTGTGCGTTCGTCAAGTCTCAAGGTACAAGGTAACTTTTCTGACCTAAAATACAGTAATGTAGTAATGTCCACCACTCTTATATATTGTCACTATCATATATATTCACTATTCACATAAAACATCTCCAGTGTAAAAAATTTTATTACCTTTACCATCACTATATCATCATATATCATGCACTTTATCACAACATTTTATATCACATACATACTCCAGGTTTACATTGACAATATATATTACCACATATTCTTACTTTTCTGCTAAAATCTATAAGGAAAAAATAATGTCACTACATCTATCATCCGCTACAATATTTTCTCGCCCTCGTATCTATGACAACAAATAATATATGTGAACAATATTATTGTAGAGTGTAAACTGGATCATCAACCAGAGAAGGATCGATCTTCCCTCCAGATGGTGACTCAATATGCAGTTCTGTACCTCGTCGTGGCCCGCGTCCACCTGTTCCATTTCGCGGGACATATATTGTATGTATTTGGTCCATTGCACAAGCCAGATATTATATGTATTTGGTGCATTTAGCGCGACGGATATTATATGTATTGCTGTAAGGATATTCCACGTTTTTTAGCCCATTAAGAGGACCAAATATTGTTTGTAGGATATACAATGAAGCGACCAGATATCACTTGTGTCATGCTTTTTGCGAACCAGACCACTGCTGTTTTTTAAATCCATTTTGCTGTTTATTTCGCGGTTCAGTTATACAATACACCGTCCTCTTGGGTATTAGAGTTAACTGTTGACTGACTGATTTTAAGGTTCACTTAATGTCTGTACATAACTTGGTACATCTTACTGTCCTAAATGTATCTTATTTTGTGGTACATAAATTACCTTTCTGCCTTTTATCATTGTTATCATTCGAATTATTATGAAAGAAAAAACTCAAAGAGGAGGAAAAATATGTGTCGCGTCCCCAAGAAATCTTTTCCTTTCCAAGGTATACATCCTGAATAAAATATTCGCCATCTCTGTTCCACATCCCAAACTCGAACCTGGATTCACCAATTTGCGAGCGTTATGGCCTTACCCAGCACGCCACATTGTCCTCCAGGCGACAATATCTCCCTCTCAAGGAAGGAAAATTTACAAGTGTGGCCGGTGGTCCGCTCGCTCCTAAGTTTGGGTTATCACTTGAGAACATCTTCCCTCAAATTCACACCTAAGATCAGAGTTGTGGAGCGGAGGAATGAATGAACAGATGACAATATAACTTACACAACTTCCTCCTGACAAATATATCATGATGGTGTGTGAACCAGGACGTAGTAGAGACTCCTGTGTCATTTATCTTGGTCACCAGGTAGGCAAATTAAGTATTCCATCCCAGACCACAGGTTTATATATTCATGAGTCACTCACCCGCTTACCATCATCATCTCCCTCCATCACCACAGGTCATCAACCTTTAACCCTCTTCATCTACCACCAGGTCGTCCACCTTTAACCCTCTTCATCTACCACCAGGTCGTCCACCTTAACCCTCTTCATCTACCACCAGGTCGTCCACCTTAACCCTCTTCATCTACCACCAGGTCGTCCACCTTAACCCTCTTCATCTACCACCAGGTCGTCCACCTTTAAGCATCTTTATCTACCACCAGGTCGTACACCCTTAACCCTCTTCATCTACCACCAGGTCATCAACCTTTAACCCTCTTCATCTACCACCAGGTCGTCCACCTTTAACCCTCTTCATCTACCACCAGGTCGTCCACCTTTAACCCTCTTCATCTACCACCAGGTCGTCCACCTTAACCCTCTTCATCTACCACCAGGTCGTCCACCTTAACCCTCTTCATCTACCACCAGGTCGTCCACCTTAACCCTCTTCATCTACCACCAGGTCGTCCACCATTAAGCCTCTTTATCTACCACCAGGTCGTACACCCTTAACCCCTCTTCATTTACCACCAGGTCGTCCACCGCCGTCCGTCACCTGGTGGTCAGAGAGAGTATTGGAAGAACGTGATTACGAGCTCACCAGAGAAGGACACGTGAAATCCGACCTCTTTATTGAGGAAGTGACACGTACCCACCACGAGAAGACTTACTCCTGCCAGGCCCAGAACAACAAGCAACAGAAACTTGTAGAAGAAGTCACCATAGAGATGAACTGTGAGTTTTAGTGATGATAGACTTGTAGTTTTAAGATCACAATTAAACTTTATGGAACTTTATCGGGTATTTATTATCTTGTATTTATCTTATTGTCTTGTTATCTTCTCTGTTCATGTTAACATCAATAGTGAGTGATTATGTTAAGTATTTATATATCATCATAATTAAGTCTTTTATAAACCCCATTCACTCCCAATCATCACCACTGACGCCCTCTCACCTGTGTCCCCGTTAACCATTCCCACTCATCCTTAATCATCTCCACTGACGCCCTCTCACCTCTGGTCCCCTTAACCATTCCCACTCATCCTTAATCATCTCCACTGACGCCCTCTCACCTCTGGCCCCCTGCAGTACGCCCCCTGAGTGTGAGGATCAAGGTGGGGGACGAGCCACTGATAGCTGGTCGTCAGTACACGTTCACCTGTGAGAGTCAGGGATCCAAGCCGGAGGCGCTTATCAAGTGGTTCGAGGAGAAGGGCGAAGTGGATGTCATGCGTACACACACAGTGAGTAACTCTTCCTCCTGTCTCCTACGTTCATGTACACACACACACACACACACACACACACATCGGGTGAATAACTTCCCCTGTTTCTTTTTTTGTTTTCTTCCTTTCGTTTATCCAATCAATCAACTTCACCTTTTATCTCTTTGTTTTCGCTTCTTCACGCCTTCATTTGCTGTACCTCCACCTCGCCTCCCTCCCTCCCTCCTTCCCTTCCTCTGTTCCTCTCTCCTCCACCCGTTCTGTCTCCCTCCTCCCGTCTTTCCTCTCTCCCCTCCCCCAATTCTCCAGCACCTACTGTACAGTGAATTAACTCCTGAATAATATAGTTCAATCCCTTGAGTACAGTTCCTTCCTTCTACGACGATGAATCAACCCAGTTAACAAGATTTCTTCACCCCCTGAGTACGAACACCTAATCCCTTGAGTACAATAATTAAAGCCCCTAATTACGATGACTTAGCCCTTTAAATATGATGAATTCACCCCATTCGATATGATGGAGGAAGGTGACATTTTCCTTAGACTTTAAACTCATCGGCCTAAAAGGTCTAAATATCACTTGAATTTACTTTGTTCAGATATTTATATGTAGTTGATAATTCCTTGTGAAAATTTTCTTTTAATCACAATTAGAACATTCCCTTTAATGATTTACACAGAGGAAGTCTTATTCAGGAAAGTTCTTTTGACCTAACGTAATAGGTATGTTGACTTAGGCTTTGATATTTCCAAGAACTGGACTTACAAGACAGATTTTTCTGATTTTTGTTTTTATATCTCAAGAGTCATATGAGTCTGTTTTACTTATGGACTTGGACTTACGGTAATTTGACTATTTATATATTGGACTTTTTTGAGGTTTTAAATTTATCGTAACTTAGTCTGTATATCACTAACTTTACGTAAGAGAGTTTACCTATCATCGATTTTTACTATAATTCAAACTTTCTATAACTGAGTATTCTTATAATTTAGACTAATATAACTAATACAGCTTAAGCTTTACAAACCTGAGATAACTTGATATTTCTTTTACATAAATACTTCAACTCCGTCGGTGAGTGAAGACAAAAGGCTTATTTTTATTTATTTTTCTTCTTCCTTCTTCCTCTTGTTCTTCTCCTTGTTACGGTATTATTCATCCTGGTGATTTCTGTTTTCTTCTCTACCTTCTTATTGTTGTTCTTCTTTTACTCCTGCTCTTTCGTTTCCTCGAGCTTCACTGCTGTACTCAATGACTCAGGTCAGATTAACCTTCTAGCGCCTCGTGCCAGGGTCAGGGTCACACGCACCACTTTTAGCCATTTATTATCCACATGTACAGTATCTACCTCGCCAACCACTCACTCTCAGACGCTTGGGTTGAATCCTGCACGGGGCAAAGTGGATCTTATTTCACATTCCATCTGTGTTGATTTACAGTCTAGTACACACACACACACACACACAGACGTACACAAATTGGGTCACAGCAGAGTGCCCTTAACCAGGCAGCTGTGTGTATGTAAATGACCCTTCATGTTTGACACGCAGTACACAGTTATTATCTCACTTGTGCAACCTCTTAGAAACACACACATACATACAAACAGACACTTACTCACACACACACACACACACACACGTTTCTGTTCTTATGTCTACACTCTTAATTACTTAAATCAGCACTTTTTTCATTTATTTCTTTTGTTCTTTCTTTCTAACAATTTTCTTCAGTGTCTACGCTCTACTCCTTCACTCTAACCTAACCTAACCACACCGTACGTCTCTCCCTCTACAGAGATCCAGTCCAGGAGAGATAACTACGGGCTCAATGATCATAGTACCGAGCCAACACGACGACGGTAAAATACTCAAGTGCCAGGCCAGCAACCCCTCAGTGCCAGGCAGTGCCATCTCTGATTCCGTCTCCCTTAAAGTGCACTGTAAGTTTGTGTGTGTGTTTTCTTTGTTTATATGTAAGTAAAACCTCTGATATGTGAGTTTGATTTACACGAATTATGTCTGGTTTGGTTTAGTTTAAGCTAGGTTTATAAGGTTACGTTAGGAGTGGTTAGGTTAGGGAACGTTAGTTTAGGTTAGGTTTACGTTATGGTGGTTAACCTTAAGGTGAAATAGACTGGGGGGTTAATCTTCATGTGTTCGTAATAAGAGGCTGTGAGAGTTGGAACATAGTCTTTTATAGTTCCATTTTATTATATATTTCTGTTTTAATATTTTGTTTAATCTCAAATACAGAAAAACGTAAAAGTTAACTAAAATTCTCAGTATGAAATGTTTTTACATCTTATTTAGATAATGAGTTTTGGATTACGATCAACGTTTTCTTTCGTCTTCTCCTCCATTTCCTAATTAATCTTTGCATTGGGTTTAACTGACCTTTCGTACCAAGTTTTTTGTTACGGTTAAATCTTTCGTCATAACTGATACAGTAATTTTTATAGTGTTTATAATGTAAAAATGTTGAGAGATTAAAGTTAAGGAAAAGTGCAAGCAAAGCTGATTGGTGTAAGAGGGGGAAGGGGAGAAGAGCTTAAAAAGGGTCCTCGTTGAGTTGAATACTTCACCTTCCTCCCCTGTGCTGAGGGCCCGGGGGCTACCAAGACCCAGGTGTACAGTAAGAGTATAAACATTGTATCCTGGTGGTGGAGGAACATTGTACTTCCCTCAACATGATGACTCCCCTATATATCTACACACTGGTCCTCGAGATAGTAAAATAATGACATGTTTTGGTACTTGATTTCCTGGTGGTTATAACTGTAATTTAATTTCATATGTTTCTCCACTACACAATATCTGGTCCAAGAAAAAAACAAACACCCTTCAGAGGCGTACCTTGAGTGTGCTTGCCGCCCTTCACTCTCTGACATGGGGGAGGAGAAGTGAGGGTTGGGTCGGAGGAGGAGATAAACAGACAATGAATAAGGTAAAGGGTCGCAGATTCTCCCCCTCACTCCTCAGTATGATAAGGCAGGAAGAGGGTTGAAGCCCCCCCCCCCATCATATTCTACCTTGTGGACGTAATGTCAAGGTAGAAGTAGATTGGAGGAGGAAGGGAATGAATACAGTTACTAGTCACTCAAAGATTATCATTAATCTTTGTAAAGGAACAGATTGGGTGCTAGTGTTGAACCATGGAGAACTCCGGAATTGACAGAGACATAAAGAAAAAGGAGGAGAGGAATAATAAAGGGATAAATGATAAGGTAGGGGAAGGAGAGTAAAGAGGAGAGTGTGGAGAATAAGGAGAAACTGAAGATAAAAGGAAATTGAAGAAAGATAAATTATGGTAAAGAGAGAGATAGAGAGAACTTTATTTGAGGGGGATGAGAGAAGGTCCTGGTGGGGGTGGGGGGTGTAAGAGTGGATGAGAGAAGGTCCTGGTGGGGGGTGGGGGTGATGAGAGAAGGTCCTGTGGGGGTGGGGGTGTAAGAGTGATGAGAGAAGGTCCTGGTGGGGGGGGGGTGTAAGAGGATGAGAGAAGGTCCTGTGGGGGGTGGGGGGAAGAGGATGAGAAGGTCCTGGGGGGTGAGTGGAGGAGAGAAGGTCCTGTGTGGGGGGGTGTAAGGAGTGGGATGAGAGAAGGTCCTGGTGGGGTGGGGGGTGTAAGAGGATGAGAGAAGGTCCTGGTGGGTGGGGGGTGGAAGGAGGATGAGAGAAGGTCCTGGTGGGGGTGTAAGAGTGGATGAGAGAAGGTCCTGGTGGGGGTGGGGGGTGTAAGAGTGGATGAGAGAAGGTCCTGGTGGGGGGTGGGGGTGGATGAGAGGCATTTTTGTCATAGTTGAGAGAAGCAGTAGTGAGTGAGATGATGATGAAGAATGTTATTGTGTTCAGTGAGTGAGAGAGGCGGTGAAGAAGAAGGTAAATATGTTACCGAGTAGAAGGAATGGAGGTGAGGGGAACATGTATTATAATTAATGTTCTTCTTGTTCTTGTTTTTTCTTATTCTTCTTATTTTTCTTGTTGTTGTTGTTCTAACTATTATTAATTTTATTATTATTATTATTCAGGGAAGGTTTACAAAAGAGAGTAATTTAAGTGAGTCGTGTGTTGGTTATGAGTCCTTAATCTCACCTAAGAACAGTGAAGTGAGGCTGTAAGTGGCTGTGGTTGGCTATCTTTTTCTGGAAATGCTGTTTAGCGTGACGTCTATTGGCTATGAAGAGCATAAGATTACCATTGATTGGCCATCAGTGATTGCACTCACCCGAGAGGGGATAGATAAGCATAATATTCAGGGAACAAATTTACCTACATCTCTACCTGTTCTATAGCGGACACTACTCGTGCCAGGTACATCATACAGGATAGCCAGCAGTCCTTCAGCAACCTCAACCTAACAAACAATTTACGTTTATGCGTCATGTATACAGAGGAGCCGCTCTGTTCTTGTTTTAAAGCTCCTCTGTCCATTTATTCTGAACCACTTTGTAAATCATACACACGCCAGAATTTTTTTGGACACATCAAAATTTTCTTCTTTGATCTTTACATCAACATTGACACAGACGAGCAGCTAAAGGGAGCTTATATATATATATATATATATATATATATATATATATATATATATATATATATATATATATATATATATATATATATATATATATATATATATAGTCCTCTCCTGGTGTGGTCCAGGCCAGACATTTGCCACCGTCCCAACCCTCCTACATCGGTGTGCTCTATCAGCCATCTTCTACTGATCTTTCCAAATCTCTTTCAGTTGTGGCTCACCACGTAATTCCTCTTTCTCATCTCTTTATCTTGCTCTCTATTTTCCTCTTACACGTTCTCTTCCCCAGCCTTTCCTTCGTTCGTTGTACATGATGTTCCTACCTCAACATACTCGTACTACGACTAACTCTTTTCTCTAAAATGTTCCTCCATCCCAATTTGTTCTCTTATCTCCTACAATTATTATTATTATTATTATTATTATTATTACTTTTTCGCCCCCCAGGCCCCGATGTGGGTCACTGACCCCGTGCCCGGGTGGGCTAATCCCCGTAAAAAAAAAAAAAAACTCATTCTCTCCACCATTTTACGAGTCACTCCTCATCGTTTCTCACCTATGACTCACTCCTCGCCATCTCCTCTCCCTCACAGACGCGCCCATCGTGGTGCTGGAGATGGGCAGGAACCTGGTGCCCAGCTCCATCAAGCAGGGTGATGACGTGTACTTCGAGTGTCGCGTCACAGCCAATCCCGACCCTTACAAGATCAGCTGGGAGAAGAATGTGAGTATTATCATGTGTGTGTGTGTGTGTGTGTGTGTGTGTGTGTGTGTGTGTGTGTGTGTGTGTGTGTGTGTTACTTTATTTAACTTTATTACCAACAAATTATTCGATTATAAAGTGTTATATAATCTTGTATTATTTTCTACTCATTCATTTATTCATTTTCTAATCCTATTGCCTCACTATTGACTGGCTGTATTATATAGCTCATACAACTTATTTATCATTCATTAAAACAGAATTATAGAAGCAAGTACTCTCTCGTATACAGTTACAACCTTAATGTATCAACACACACAATTATTCACTTTTTACTGTCAACAATGGCTCGACACACAGAACTTCGTTGATTAAAATAAATTCTTATGTTAGGAGGAAATGGGAGGAGGGTTTGTGTCATAATATTACCTCTGAAATATGTATATGTTGCGATCCTCCTGACCAGATGTTGAGTACACTTGACCTTTTAGTTACTCCTTCACAAGTCGCTGGATTTTTTTTTCCCTAACAAGGAATAACTTTTTTTTTCTGTTTCCAGGTGAGGACTTACTATATATAGGGTGTCTCAGAGAAATGTCCCTTCTCCCCCCCCTCCCTCCCTCCAACTCACAGTGCTTCAGGGAGCAGGCAGGGAGGGAGGGAGGGAGGGAGGCAGGGAGGCAGGGACATTTTTCTGGTTTACTCTATAAACATTTATTTATTCTTACTTTATCTATATATTGTATTATTAATCATCATTATTTTAGAGGGCATAGTATCATAATATATCTACATTACCGTCACCTCAAGATTATATAATCAGTGTTGGAGTTTTTAATTATTTGAGATACAGTGTGGGTGTGTGTGTGTGTGTGTGTGTTTGTGTGTGTGAATTGAATTAAATAGTTTGAAACAGTTAATTAAGCCAGAAAAACACAGATACAGAGTGGATAATAATAACAATATTAACATGGCTGAGCCAGTTGAGAACCTGAGCTCTCTTTTAGGCACCTGATATATACTATACATTTATCTCAAGGAAGTATTATGTAACATTTAGTATCATCTGGAATAGTACAATAGCATGGTGGTAATAAGAACATCTCATAATGTTACCACTGTTATCACTTCAATATTTATTTATTTTATTTTTTTAGTTAATTTTTTTATTTATATTATAAATATATACATAAATTACAGTGGAATTGAAAACTTCAAGTATAATGGGGAAGTAGTACAACATGGGTTGTACAGTATTAAGGTTGAACAAGAGGACAGAGCTGTCAGGATTATGTTTAGTTGGGAAATATATTATTGCAATGGTAATTTCTTATCTATTTACATGACAATTTCCGATAAAACGGTCTTGATGGTACAATAAAAGCAGGTACTGTAAATACAGTGAGTGTTACAAGAAATATAAAGGGAGCCTAGTCTTTGCTCGGATGGGTGGGGGTAAGTTGTTCCACACCTTCACATCGTGATATTTTATGGAGGTCTGGGACTGAGAGGAGCGCGCGGGGGTGGTCTTAGTAGCTCTGAGTGCTTTAAGTAGTATCTCTGATTATTCCGGAACTGGCAATAATTATTGTTAAGCAAGTGATTGATAGATTTGCAAACAAAGAGGGCACATCAGTAGGTGTTAATATCTTCTAATGTTAACATTTTAAATTTAGCAAATTTTTCGTTTGTGTGATCTGTTTTTTTCGAGTAGCTCATTGTCCGTACAACTCTCTTTTGTGCAGTAACCAGAGATTGTGTTTTTGAAGAGCCAGAGGCCCCCCATAGTGTGTGACAGTGTATCAGGTGTTGGTAAACAGGATCATGATAGATTTCTTTCATTGCTGTGAGAGTGAGTGACTGTCGAGTGTGATACATGATACCTCACTATTTATTGACTTTGCTGTGAATGACTTGTATGTGGTTTCTCCAGTTAAATTTCTCATCAACAATAACTCCGAGGAATTTAGTATTTTGTTCGCGTTTGAGGACTGTATTACCAAGGTACAGGGGGTCCAAGTCTTGGGGTAAGTTTTTTCTTCTGTGAAAGATCGTGTAGTGGGTTTTCTCAAGGTTTAAGATCAGTTTACTATGTATTATTACCGAGGTCCCGACTTTAGTTAATTCAGTGTTCATAGTTCTCATCAAGGACTGGAGGTCTGAGTTGCTGGCATAGAGATCACTATCATCTGCAAATAAGTTGTATTTTATGAGTGTGCTGGCGTGGACTATGTCGTTTATGTACAACAAAAACAGTACTGGACCGAGAATGAAACCTTAGGGGACGCCATACAAGATTGGCGAGGAGTCAGATTGGTGAATATTATAGCAAACATACTGCTTCCTGTTGGACAGATATGAGGTAATCCAATTGTGGGACGGGCCCCTAACGCCGCAATGTTCAAGCTTTGAAAGGAGGATGGTATGGTCGACAGTGTCAAAGCCTCTGTCTAACTGGATGTCTGTATGCCAGTCTCTCTGTCTAACTGGATGTCTGTATGCCAGCCTCTTTGCCTAACTGGATGTCTGTATGCCTGTCTGTCCGTTGAACTCTGAGTAAGCTTTTCAATTCCGATAGACTTCTCCTTAATGTGGTCGGACGCTGCACCATCAAAGGCCTCTATTAAATTAAAGGAAAAAAAGGGAAACAAAACTGAAAATTACAGAAATAAATGAAAGATAAAAAGAAATATAAGAAATACGGAAGAAATAACAAACACAATATCTCGCTTTCGGTCAGAATTCATATAGGAAAAATATTATCTTGTTATTTCCCTCTGTTTCCTCTTCTTCTCTGATGTATAAACAGGGGGTCAGTAAAGGTCACTGCCTGGGTCATGTTTTCCCCGAGGATATCGGAGAGAGAGAGAGAGAGAGAGAGAGAGAGAGAGAGGTGTATAAGACAGAAAGAGAAAAGGGGTGAAAAAGAGGAAGCGAAAGACAAAAAACAAAGAGAAGAGAGAGGGAAGCGAAGGAAAGCGAGTGAGATAAATTGATAAAGTGAGAGAGAGAGAGATAGAAAGAGACAGAGAGAGAGGGAGTCGCGCACTTGTTCATAAAGAAAATGGTAAAAGAAAACATGCTCAGGTATTGATTACCTTTAAAGTCAGGTGGAAATGCTGGTCTTGTACGTAGGTAATTATTATTGTGAAGTTGATGATGATGAGGATGGTGATGATAATGGGGATGGTGATGGCAGTGATGTTGATGGGGATATGGTGGTGATAGTAGTGTTGGTGCTCAAATAGTGGTGATGTGGAGGTAGTAGTGGTAATATTTGTTAACGGTAATTGTAGTGAAAGTAGTGGTGGTGATGATGTTGGTGGTGGTAGTTGTTATGTTGAAGCAGAATTACAATGGAATATAAAACGGAATCCCTAAAACAGGGAAATACGACGTGTTATAATATATATATATATATATATATATATATATATATATATATATATATATATATATATATATATATATATATATATATATATATATATATATATATATATATATATATAAATATATACGGGTTTGTAAAGGGTCTGAATCCTGGCGGTTGGAGGTGTTGATTGTATGTAGAAGTCCTAAGTGTGCTTTATTAAGTTAATGAAATATATATATATATATATATATATATATATATATATATATATATATATATATTCATATATATATATATATATATATATATATATATATATATATATTATTAAGTATATATATAAGTATATACATATATATATATATATATATATATATATATATATATATATATATATATATATATATATATATATATATATGGCATATATATATGGTATATATATATATATATTTATATATGTATATTATATATGTTATTAGTTATTATTATTGTTGTTGTTATATATATATATATATATATATATATATATATATATGGATCCTCGTGTTTCGAAGCCGGATTTGGTAAAACGTTGCTCTGATCACCTAAGCGGCACAAGTGGTCCCTATTAGAGGTTCATGGAGCCATAAGGTCGTTGAACAGGCTTTGTGTGAAATATAGTAGAGACTTGGACTGCTTTTATTGTTCTGGTGGCCCAGAGGTAGCATACCCCGGCCACAATTATAAGATCGTGGTTTTGAATCCTGGTGGGGTGAGGTGTTGATTATATGTAGAAGTCCAAGTGCTTTATTGGGCTAATGAAATATATATATATATATGTATTTTTTAAAATTTATATATATAAATATATATATATATATATATATATATATATATATATATATATATATATATATATATATATATATATATATATATATATATATATATATATATATATATATATTAGGGTGGTCCTTATTTTGGGGCAAAAAACAAAATTTGCCATATTTTTGTCACAGACCCTGGCAAAAGTTTCCATTTCGGGTAGAAACATTGCCTGTAAAATATTTTTTACATATCTTAATAATTAGACGTTGCTCAAGTCAAATGAAATTTAGCAATATTATGCCGATGCTTAATGTTCATAACACATCATTTCCTAGCCCCCAAGCCTGGGCCCCCCCACTTAGTCTCAGTGGGTATTAGCTGCTCAAGGCAGGGGTCGCATGAGGACCAGTCTCACTCTTTGTCGCCCAGTAAGGTCTGCTTGAGGGCATTAGGAAATGATTTCCTGTGGTCAGCAACTGCCTGCAGTAGATACTGCAGTTGCTGTTCGTCCTTGGTGATGCGGCCTGAGAAATCTTGGACTAAGGCTACTCCTCTTTCTGCATGATCATTGATCACAGACAAAGCTTGTACACTGGCTTCTGCATTTTAGAAGCCAGGATCATCTTTCCACTGTTCTACTGGGAGGGCCAGGAAATCTGTATTCAAGTTGAGCTTTTTGAAAAATGATTTTGTGTTCTTTGTTGTAGTCATATAGGTTCTTCACTTGGAGTGTGTCTGGATTGATTGTAACCCGTTTGACATGCTTTTCTTCTCCAATAACGATGTTCGTAGCTTCCAACATGCGGTCCTTCATTGCTGGGAGAAATATAAGGACCACCCTAATATATATATATATATATATATATATATATATATATATATATATATATATATATATATATATATATATATATATATATATATATATATATATATATTTGTTGCCATTATAATTCACATATCTACCTACATCAGTATATAAGCGATACATAAATTTATAGAAACTTAATTAGAACACATCACCAACTTACAAACATAACACTGTCTTGATAAATGGCGGTAATCCACCTACTTATCGAGGCTCATCTCAAACATTACTTCACCTGCAACAGCCTGTCTTCCCTCTCCGTCAATTTAGCTTCAAAATGTCTTCCATTTTTCATCTGTTATGGCACAGGAGCCTCAGAGTTGCTCGGTAATGAGGAAGAATCTTGCATCGAGTGTTTAGCGTGACGGTGTGAGGCTGAGGGCAGGAGAATATCTTGTGTTGAGTGTTGACCTCCATCAGCTGATCTAGAAGTAGCCCGAACTACGTCTTTGTTTACTATAATCCAGGGGTTCTCAACCAGGGGGGAATTGAGGTTTTCAGGGGGAAACTGATACTAGTATGGAAAAAATAAAGGATTTTCAGTATTATATGCATATTATTTGGAATGCACTTTTTGAGGCAGACAATCTTGGAAAGGAGGGGGGAATGACATTCTGACATATGGTGAAAGGGGTGCATGGGGCAAACAAGGTTGAGAACCACTGCTATAATCAGATGTTCTCGAGACGGAGACGATGTTGGATCGAAGTTTTTGTAGGTTTACGTGTTTTTATGCCCATAGTACGGATTATAACTATGAAAGCTATTTTAATATAAAAATTGTGTGTCATATTGAACTTCGCGACAAGAAGTTTTATTACAAAGGTCAAGACACCGTGATGGATGTGATCTATATATCACTCAGTTATTGGCTTCTCTTACTCAAGGAGAACTTTCCCTTTTCTGATATTTTCCTGACACTTATAAACAATAATGTACAAAATACTGGCAAACTTTTTCTAATATTAGAGCGAAGATGTTTGAACCTTAATTGTATTTACCTCAGCTGCCGATATTGGTAAAGACTGATGACAATCTTTCCCTAATATATATATATATATATATATATATATATATATATATATATATATATATATATATATATATATATATATATATATATATATATATATATATATATATATACTGTATATGGAATGTTTCTCGGGTATTAATGTGGAATTTCATAGGAAGACGTGTTGTTGTTGTTGTTGTTGTTGTTGTTGTTGCTGTGAGCATTAATGATGGCAGCATGACCCAGTTTTGATGATAAAGTAGACATGTTGAAGCCTTAATAAGGCGTCAGATAAAGCTTATCAATATCTCAGTATAGGTGATAAGAGGAGGTCATCCGGCGGTGGCGTCAGCCTTTCTCACATAAGCAGGTGATGTAGGAAGGATTTTGATAGTGGAACAATCCTTCATCGTTGAGCGGGGCTCCGGGGCCTTCATCATGCATTATATATGTAAAGAAGTCTTAGGCAAGCGGCCCGCCTCAACACCCACCCATTACCCCTGACTTATGGTTCTGGCTGCTGTTCCTTATTGGCCCACACAAGGGTCCTTCACCCCATTGGCCCACACAAGGGTCCTCTCTCACCCCTTTGGCCCACACAAGGGTCCTTCACCCCTTTGGCCCACACGAGGGTCCTTCACCCCTTTTCTCCCACACTTAACCCTCTAACGTCCACCACTCTGTTTTTCCTGGAGGCAATGACTACATTCTGAAACAGTTGTCACAAACTTCATCTCGAACTACAATCTGCGCGTTAAGGACAACCTAAACTGAGATTTTGAGCAACATTTCGATCCGCAAAATGCTTTAGTTAATCCTTAATCTGCATCTCGAGGACTATCTATTGATGCAGTTTTTAGAGCAAAATTTGCAGTATTTGTTGGTACATTGTATTCAACGTTTAATATTAATTTATTCTATATTGAATTTGTTTTTTATGTGTCAATAGTTTTTGTTTTAATACCAAAGCATTTTATTTCATGTATTTATATATTTTAGTCCTGATGTTGAGTAGAGATATTGTTAAAACGTTACCAAACAAATATGACGCTGTTAATGCATTAGTTGGTACTGTCATCCGTCCCTTATATAATATATATATATATATATATATATATATATATATATATATATATATATATATATA